>NC_044909.1:19743571-20048935 GCF_001633185.2 Quercus lobata
CTGGACTTATAAATCAATAAGTATATGATGAAAGCTTAAGAAAAAAAATTCACATCATTATCTTTTATATATTTAGAATAATTTGAAGAATTGTTTTTATATGTTAAACTCTTTTATTTTGAGATTATTTTCATATAATATAAAAATTATACAAGTGTATATATGTTTTTTACAAATCACATATCACGTGCAAAATCATTTATAAACCATGTGCATTATATAAAACATTTGACAATTTTTATATAGCTTATTGCATTTAGATTATAAGCTAGCTTCTAGCTATAGTATTGTTAGCAAATCATCAATCAACTTATTTTATTTAGCTTTAAGTTTTTATTTACATTACTTTCAGTAAAAAAAAAAAAAATAAAAAAAATAAAGAAAAAGAAAAGAAGATAAGTTTTTTCCAAATGGACACTAAAATTATGATATAAATAGCTATAGTATTGTAGAGATGGTGATCAATTAATTGAAAGCTAATAATGTCATAATAAGAAATTAATCAAGGTTGGAGAGACTATTTATATCACACATCATCATCATCAATTGGTATATATTTTGAGAGGATTATGATTTACCTTATTTGGGTATTGTTTGTAGATAGTATATGATAGAGTCTCAAAGAGTTAATGTGTAATGAGTTTGGAAAAGAATTGAGTTCCTCTTAAATATATTTAAGTCAAATAATGAAATGAATAACAAATTTGTAATTAGTGTGAGAATAAGTGTATGCATCACAAGATAGTTTACTTTCACTATAAGTTTGTTTGAAGGATCATCATTAAGTCCATCTCTCTTTTCATTACTGATGGATGATCTTGCCAAAGTGATTCAAGAAAAAGTCCCTTGGTGTGTTTTTTGTAGACAATATAATTTTAGCATATGAAACTTGACATGGAGTTAATATAAAGGTAGATATTTGGTGAGACACTTTAAAATCCTAAGGCTTTTGATTAAGTATGATTAAAATAGAGTATATGGAATGTATGTTTATTAAATGTAGAAATAGAGATGAAGGGACTGTTAGACTTAATGGTTGTGAGGTACCAAAGTAGGAGTTTTCTATATCTTGGATCAATTACTCAAAAAGATTGAGAGATAAAGAGTATGTGAACATTTGAGCATAGTGAATGAAGTGGAGAAGTGCATCGAGAGTGTTAAGACTTGATAACCGCTATAATATTGAATATTTGGTTGTTAAGAAGTAACATATTTATAAAATGAGTATATCTGAAATAAGAATGTTAAAATGGATAAGTGAAAATACAATGAAAGATAGAATTCGAAGTGAGGAAATTCATTTAAATATAGGAGTAGCTCCTATTGATGAAAAGATTAGGAGTCGCTTGAGATAGTTTGGTTATGTTCAGAAGAGAACAATTAATGCAATCAATAAGAAAGAATGAGTGGATTCAAGTTGAAGGAACAAAAAAGGTAGATGAAGACCAAAAATAACATTAGTAGTAGTATTAAAAAAAAAAAAAAAAACTCAATTGAAGAAGTAACAAATATTATGAATTTGGATATAATATAATGATGAGAAAGAATACAAATGACCAACTTTGACTAATTTATCGTAGATTTTATAACTAACCCCAAAAAATTGGGTTTAAGACTTAGATGTTGTTGTTGTATTGTGTATAGTCTATAGATATGCTTACACTACTAGGAATATAAATATTTAAAAAAAAAAAAAATTTGAACGCCAAGTGCTATTTTCCTAAAGATTATTATATGTAAATATAATTTGATTAGTATAAGGTGCAAAAATTTTCTATATGTGGGCGTCGGCATGTGGCTTTTTGGGCAATTTGGAGTCTAAAAGCCTTGATCTTGGGACGGGACAAGATCGTATCTTTGGGATCGGAGGTTTCTAAGGCAATTTAGGATTAGAAATTTAGTAAATGACATTATTATCTTCCTAATTAATAATATGGTCATATCTTCTTAATTAATAATATGGTCATGTTAACGGATGCTCTTAGGACGATTGTTAATAAAATATAATAATAATAATAATACTTGAAAAGAAAAGAATAGAACTTCTTTAGTTGCCCAATCTTTCAAAGGTAGTAATTACCACCTTCAACTCAATTAAATTAACAATAAATTAATACATACTCTATCTATGACTATGTGTGAAATTGTTGTGGTCAAGACTTTTGAGTGTTAAGTTTCCACCAAAGTAAGAGAGATCAATATGAATTTGTGTAAGAATGAGAGGGCCTTTCTAGGTATCTTTGCATGTCAGTATTAGGGCCAAAATGAGTATTTGTCCCTTTCGCCAAAACTATCCAGCAAAATGCTCTTGTTTTGAAACTATCTAACAAAATACTTCTGTTTTAAACTCGATTTTCTAAAAATCAAGTTTTTCATTGAAACTTGATTTTTAGAAAATTGAGTTATGTGAAATCAAACTTAAAAAATAAAAAATAAATAAAAAATAAAAAATAAAACATGGAATTGGAGTTCCATGTAAAATTTCTTACATTACTTGATTTTCATTAAATCGAGTTTTTCATTGAAACTTGATTTTTTTAAAATCGAGTTTTAAAATAGAGGCATTTTGCTAGATAGTTTCAGAATATGGTCATTTTGCTACATCTTTTGGACGAAATGGGCAAATGTCCATTTTGGCCTCAGTATTAGTATAAGTTAATGTGAGTGAAAATCAGTGATGGTGCATTCCCCACTAAAGCTTTCATAATTCATCCCCGTTGTTTATGTGGTCTTAATTCTCATTAAACAAAGGTAAGGCCATATTTTTCCTTCTTACCCCCATTAACTTTTTGGGTTTATTTTAAATTTTAATCCATATAGTTGAGTATTAGTTTCGGAAACAATTAGTGTCCCTTAATGCATATTGTGTAATCCATTATCTCTCAATCTCTGTCTCTATCTTTCTATGGCTGACACCGAAAACCCACAAGGGCATTGCAGGATTCGTTCTTGAACTTCGGGGTCAAGTGGGTTAGCTAGATTTTCATTTTATTTTCGTTCTTAAGATGCAGAGTTTAATACGTATTGTCGTCTCCAAAAGAGTCACCGAATTGCATACATGCATCTACATTCCACTTCACTGGACAATATGTTTTTAAATTATACTAACGAAAGCTACTGGCTGATTTGAAAATGCATTATCACATGGGGAATTACGGCCCACGTGGAACGTAATCATGAATGAATATCGTAAAACTTAAGACAGACCCTTAATGGCAGACAACCAGCCATTGTGAAGATGTTTACTTTGAGCTTGCTTAAACCCTTCTTCATGCTACCGTATAAACCCATGCTATAGGCCAACTTTGGCTCGATTGATTAGGATACGCACTACATTAAGAAAACGATCCCATATTGGTATTAAAATTGTTAGAAATTTACCTCAAATTCCAATTTGATTTGGATTTAGTTTTTTTTTACATAAAATGAAATATTTTTCCTTGGTGTGGAAGACAAAGATTTCCTTTGATATGAAAGGAAAAATGTTTTCTTGTTGAAGAAGTAATTGAGTATTCATTGTCTATCAAAGAATATAATTGAAATCTTATAAATATGCATTGTTACAAATGGTTTGGTGGCTTTTGAAAAGTAGTTTAGTAGGTTTTGGAGATTGAAAAATATTTGTGGTTATCTATTGAGAGTTTAATTGTTTGTTTTGTGAGTGTGAGAGAGTGTTGGGTATATTATTGGTGCTATAGGATTATGAGTGTTTGTATGTAATGTTTATGAGAGATTTTGTCTATGCTCGTAAGGTTTTGTGAGTGTGAGAGAGTGTTTTTTGTGTGAGTTGTGAATGTTGGTTAAGTGTGACTATAATCCATATTGTTGATAGTGGATTTTGATTAGCATTGCCGGTAAATTATTTAGACATAAGTTGACCAAACCATATTCAATATTATTGTCTCATGCTTGAAAGTGCTTCAATTAACCAACAGAAAGATTTTGGATATATATAAACTAATAAAAGCTAACACTATAAAGGGAGGCTTTTATTAAGGATATGGCTCTGTTTGAAAATCATTTTTATTTAAACCAAAAAAAGATACCTTATAAAATTGAGGGCATGGCGGCTCCACGTGGAGCCAAGGGGATTATCTTACTTTCAATATGTTGTATGGCCTAACTTCAGCTAGAATACACTTCGTTAAGGCCTAGTTCTATAGTCTACTCTCTACAAATTCATTGTTTCTGGGCTCCTTGGACCAGAACCCCTTAACAATATTTTAGCATTAAAAAAAAAAAAAAAAAAAAAAAAAAAAAAAAAAAAACTCAATAACAAACCTGTAGGGGCAAAGGCCCAAGGCCCAAAATCATACAATGGGCCTTGGGCCCCATACGGGATGGCCAACCACATCCGAGGAGAGGGTGTAGATACCAAAAGGGCTCCCAGCCCAGTTCTTATGGGCCTAAAGTTGTATAGAAGGCGGTCCGAGGAGGAATGTCTCCTCGGACGTAACAAATATGGTTCAAACATGTATTCTGCCTACTAGAAGGACCTACCCCAGCGGGCATTAGCAACAAGGATGAGTCCCATAGGCTCGTAGGAAGGAAGGAATTGTAGGGTGTCCAAGGAGAGGCTGCAGCTGCCACATTAAATGCATTACAGCTACTTTTCTGGCCGCATTAATGTGGAGGGGACCTGTAAATAGTACTGCCTTGGCTATCACCACTCACTGAAGTGAGAGTCTAGATAATCAACAAGTGTAAGGCCTTGATGGCTTCAAGAGGACTATATAAGAAAGGGGAGTCCCCATGAAGAAGGGGATGGAGAAAAAAGGAAATTAGAACAGAAGAACAGTGCAAGAACCATAGTCTTCAAATAGGAACCTGTATACATTCCCCATGTCTCCTCGGACTGAGAATCTATGGACGTGATGGGGATTATCTTACTTTCAATTGTTGTATGGCCCAACTTCAGCTAGAATACACTTCGTTAAGGCCTAGTTCTATAGTCTACTCTCTACAAATTCATTGTTTCTGGGCTCCTTGGACCAGAACCCCTTACCTGTTGGGCCTGGGCTCTAAATTGTGACTCTACAATTGGCGCCATCTGTGGAAAGAACTTGTGCCTTTGCAAGTACGACTGTTAGAAATGGAAGGATTCGGTCTACGCCAAACGGAACCCGCAGACTCCCAACGGCAGGATAACTTTCTGAACCTCAAATGGAAAAGAGATCAAGACAAGCGACGAGAGGGTAGCGTAAATACCTCCCACACGAGTAGAAGTCGCTCGAAAGGGAAAGGTCATGCATCCGAAAATCGGGGCGAAAATAGGACTCTCCAACAAGAAATCGACGACCTGAAGAGGAAGTTACACTGAGCATAGCGAAGGCGTCCTTCCCCCAGCCCAGATACCAGTGATGAAGAGGAAAACGAATATAGGCGAAGGTCGAGAACCCCACCAAGTGAAACCTTCTCCTATGAGGAAGAGCAACCTCACAGACGCGGCCACAAAAGTCCGTCTTACAAGGGCCTAGCAAACGACGCCATGAGTAAGGCCCTGGACCGCATCTCTCAGTCACCCTTCACGCGCAGGATAGAGGGGCCTGAACTTCCTCGGCAGTTCCACCAACCCACTTTCGCCATATATAATGGTCGGACGGACCTCGTAGAGCACGTAAACCAGTTTAACCAGAGGATGACCGTCCATTCCAGAGATGAAGCTTTGATGTGCAAGGTGTTCCTGTCCAGTTTGGAACCCAAGGCGATGAGGTGGTTTGACAGCCTCAAGCCAAACTCCATAAATTCTTTTAAGCAGCTAACCCAGGATTTCGGTTCTCGCTTCATAAAGAGCAGTAGGGTTCCTCGGCCCTTAGATTCCCTCCTGTCCTTATCCATGCGAGAAGGAGAGACCTTGAAGGCCTACTCAGATAGGTATTGGGAAATGTATAACGAGATAGAAGGAAATTATAATGACGTCACCATCAGCACCTTCAAGAGAGGCCTGCCAACAGAGCACGGTTTAAGGAAATCCCTGATTGGGAAACCGGTCACCAGCGTGAGCCAGCTTATGAACCGAATCGACAAGTACAAGAGGGTCGAAGAGGACCAACAGACGGGGAAGGGTAAAGCGAAGATTGTCCTTTAGGAGAGGAGGGACTTCAGGTCGGATTGATTTAGCAACAACAACCGGCTGAGAAGGGATTACTCAGAGCAGTTTGGATCCACCGGGACACAGGCAATCCACACTGTGTTCCGAGAACCGTTACATAAGATCTTAGAGAAAGTTAAGAACGAGCCGTTCTTTCAATGGCCAAATAGAATGGCAGGCGACCCCGCAAAACACAACCAAAGCCTATATTGCGAATACCACCAAGAACCGGGGCACACCACCGATAATTGCAGAAATCTGAAAAACCACTTGGACCGGCTAGTCCGAGAGGGAAAGCTGAGACATCTCTTGTATCATCCCGGTGGCCGACAAGAGCAGACGGGCGTCGAGGCAAGGCAAAACACCTTGAGACCGCCTATTGGCACGATAAATGTCATTCTTGCCGCTCTAGGAAGAATCGGCTCCCATCCTTTCAGAGTGATGTCGGTGGCCCGACTCCCCGCCGAAGTCGATGACCGTGAGTTTAAGAGGGCTAAAGGGATGGTCTCGCCCATACTCGGATTCTCGGATGAGGATAAAGTTGGAACCATTCAGCCCCACGACAATGCTCTAGTTGTCACACTCAGGATTGGGGGATATGACGTGAAGAGGGTGCTAGTTGATCAGGGCAGTGCCGTGGAAGTAATGTACCCCGACCTGTACAAGGGGCTGAAGTTGAGACTGGAAGACTTGACAGCATACGACTCCTCTTTGGTAAGTTTCAAAGGGAAAACTATTACTCCGAAAGGCCCGATTAGGCTGCCTATACAAACAGGCTCGGACATAGTAGAGGTGGACTTCATAGTGGTGGACACGTATTCGCCCTACATCGCCATTGTAGCCAGACCTTGGCTTCATGTCCTAGGAGCTGTATCCTCAAACTTACACCAAAAGGTGAAGTACCCGTTGGAGGGTCGGGTCAAAGAAGTGATAGGGGACCAAGCCATGGCCCGGCAATGCATGGTGTCCGCCATCTAAAGATGGCCGAGTACCGAGCCCTCAACCTCTACCGAGAATGGCTTATAGCAATTAACAGCCCTAGCCTCGGGTGGTGGGAGACCTGCCGAGAAGGCAAGTTGTGAGGATTTGGAAAAAGTGCTCGTGGGCTCCGATCAGGAAAGATTTTTTCAGGTCGGCTCGGAACTGCCACCCCAAGAGAAGGAAAAGCTGATTGATTTTCTCAAAGAGAATGTGAACATGTTTGCATGGGATGCCTACAAGGCTTCGAGGGTCGATTCGAATTTCATATGCCATCATCTTAATGTTAGTCCAGCCATTATGCCTAAGAAACAACCTCCTCGATGACCGTCGAAAGAGCATATGGATGTGGTGAGGGAGCAAGTGATGAAACTAAAGAAAGCAGGGGCTATCAGAGAAGTTTTCTACCCCGAGTGGCTGGCCAATACGGTTGTGGTGAAGAAGAAGAGCGGGAAATGGCGAGTTTACGTGGGCTTCACGGACCTAAATAAGGCTGCCCGAAGGATCCTTTTCCTATGTCTCGGATAGATCGATTGGTGGATTCAACCGTGGGACACCCTCGAATGAGCTTCTTAGACGCCTTTCAAGGATACCATCAAATACCCTTGGCCGCCGACGACCAAGAAAGGACAGCTTTTGTCACCCTCATTGGAAACTACCACTATAAGGTGATGCCTTTCGGCTTGAAGAACGCCGAGTCCACCTACTAGAGGATGATGACTAGGATGTTTGAACTGCAGATGGGCAAGAGCATCGAAGTCTATATAGACGACATGGTGGTAAAGAGTAAGTTGGTGTCCGAGCACTTGAGGGACCTCGGCGATATCCTTGAAATCCTGAGGAAGTACAGGCTGCGCCTGAACGCGTCTAAATGTTCATTCGGAGTGGGATCAGGGAAATTCGTAGGTTATATGGTGACCTACAAAGGTATTGAAGTTAGCCCAGACCAGATTAGAGCTATCCACAGCATGCAGCCCCCTCGGAACCCCAAGGAGGTCTAAAAGCTCACCGGCATGATTGTTGCCTTGAACCGTTTTATCTCTCGTTCGACAGATAGGTGTAGGCCTTTCTTTCTCTTATTAAACAAGTGGAAAGGGTTCGAGTGGACTGACGAATGCGCCTCAGCCTTCCAGCATCTCAAAGAATATCTGTCTCGGCCACTAATCATGTCCAGTCCTGAAACTGACGACGTTTTATTCGCCTACATTGCCGTGGCCCTTCACGCAGTGAGCTTGGTGTTGATCCAGATGGACAATGGCATACAACGGCCCATCTACTACGTGAGCAAGTTGTTGCATAAGGCAGAGATTCGCTACCTCCCCCTGGAAAAAGCCATCCTGGCGATCGTACAAGCCACGTGAAAGCTCCCCCACTATTTCCAAGCATACACCGTTGTTGTATTAACCCAACTCCCGCTCAGGTCAATACTCCGAAGTGCCGATTACACAGTGAGAATAGCTAAGTGGGGGACCATTCTTGGCGCCTTCGACATTAGGTACATGCCTCGCAGCACTGTGAAGGGCCAAGTCCTCGCGAATCTGGTAGCTGAGTTTGCTGAACCCTCACCAAAAGAAAAGGGAGGGATACCAAGCACGGACGAAAAATTGGTCGACATAGTCTCTTAGTAAGGGCCCACTTATTGGAAAGCATATGTTGATGACACAGCAAATCAAAGGGGCTCTAGGGTGGGGCTCGTCCTGATTTCCCCCGAGGGGATTACCATTGAGAAATCACTAAGGCTGGGCTTTTTGGCCACGAATAACGAGGCAGAATATGAGGCCCTATTGGAAGGAGTGTCTATGGTCGAAAAACTGGGCGGGAAATCCATAAACATGTTCTCGAACTCAAGGCTTGTTGTAGGGCAAGTAAATGGGGAATTGGAGGCAAGGGATGAAAGAATGCAAGAGTACTTTGTCCAAGCTAAGCGCTTGCAGACACGTTTTAACTCTTTTAGCCTAATGCATGTATCCAGGAGTGGAAACACCCATGCCGATTCTCTTGCCACGCTAGCCACCTCCTAGGCGCAATGCCTACCTCGATTTATACTCATGGAAGATCTACACAGGCCTTCAGTGATGAAGGCCAGGTTGATGCACGTTCACAGCATCAGGGCAGGGCCCAACTAGATGGATCCTTTAATACTGTTTTTAAAGGAGGTCGTCTTACCCGAAGAGAAGAGCGAGGCCGATAAGATTAGAAGAACAGCTTCTCGATTCTGGCTGTCCGAGGACTTGAAACTGTATAAGCGCTCATTTTCAGGACCGTACTTGCTATACGTACATCCGGATGCCACGGAGCTTATCCTAGAGGAATGGCACGAAGGAATTTGTGGGAGCCATACAGGGGGTAGGTCCTTGTCCCATAGGGCCATAACCCAAGGTTACTGGTGGCCGAGCATGCAGAAAGAGGCACACGAATATGTGAAGAAGTGAGACCAATGCCAGAGGTTCGCCCCAAATATAAATCAACCGGGCGGGACCCTTAATTCGCTGTCCAGCCCTTGGCCGTTCACACAGTGGGGCTTGGATATATTAGGACCATTTCCTAAAGCAGTGGGGAACAAAAGATTCCTTCTCATTGGCACTGATTATTTTACAAAATGGGTTGAAACCGAGCCACTGGCAAACATTAGAGATGTAGATGCCAAGAAATTTATTTGGAAGAACATCGTCACTAGGTTCGGAGTCCCTCATACCCTAATATCGAACAACGGTCTCTAGTTCGATAGTAAAGCTTTCAAAAGGTATTGCAGCGAATTGGGAATTGCAAATAGATACTCCACACCAGCTTACCCACAAGGGAATGGGCAGGCTGAATCCGTCAACAAAGTCATAGTAAATGGGCTGAAGAAGAGGTTAGATGATGCGAAAGGGAGATAGGTGGAAGAATTGCCCCATGTCCTGTGGACGTACCACACCACGCCGCATAGAACTACAAGGGAGACCCCCTTTTCGATGACCTACGGAGTTGAGGTTGTCATTCCTCTAGAAAAAAACTTCCCAATATTGAAGACCAGCACATTCTGTCCTAATGTTAACAACGGGTTGCTGGAAAAAAGCTTAGACCTTATTAAGGAAAGAAGGGAAAGAGCAATGGTCCAACTCGCCTATTACCAACACAAACTTAAACAAGGTTATGATGCTAAGGTGAAACTAAGGCCACTAGCACCTGGGGATCTGGTATTAAGAAAAGTTCTGGGCACTGCAAAAAATCCCACGTGGGGAAAGCTCAGACCAAATTGGGAAGGGCCATATCGTATCACCTCGGTGGCCAGCATAGGGGCCTACTTTTTAGAAGATTTGGGTGAGCATGTAGTGCCACGTCCTTGGAATGTAAATAACCTGAAAAAGTACTATTATTAATGAAAGTTCATATTCTTGGTACTACCCACTGTGCATTTTTAGCTAAATGTTAAACAAAACCCAAGTCCTGCATGGCTCCTCGAACCACAGGCTTGGGGGAAATTAACCACTACGCAGTTTTTACCTAAATGTTAAACAGAACCCAAGTCCTGCATGGCTCCTCGGACATAGGCTTAGGGAAAATTAACCACTACGCAGTTTTTACCTAAGTGTTAAATAGAACCTAAGTCCTACATGGCTCCTCAGACCACAGGCTTGGGGGAAATTAACCACTACGCAGTTTTTACCTAAGTGTTAAACAGAACCCAAGTTCTGCATAGCTCGTTGGACCACAGGCTTGGGGGAAATTAACCACTACGTGGTTTTTACCTAAGTGTTAAACAGAATCCAAATCCTGCGTGGCTCCTCGGACCACAGGCTTGGAGGAAATTAACTACTACTCAGTTTTTACCTAAGTGTTAAACAGAACCAAAGTCCTACTTGGCTTGTCGGACCACAGGCTTGTGGGAAATTAATCACTACGCGGTTTTTACCTAAGTGTTAAACAGAACCCAAGTCCTACGTGGTTCCTCGGACCACAAGTTTGGGGGAAATTAACCACTACGTAGTTTTTTACCTAAGTGTTATATAGAACCCAAGTCCTGCATAGCTCGTCGGACCACAGGCTTGAGGGAAATTAACCACTACGCGGTTTTTACTTAAGTGTTAAACAGAATCCAAGTCTTGCGTGGCTCCTTGGACCACAAGCTTGGGGGAAATTAACCACTACGCAGTTTTTTACCTAAGTATTAAACAGAATCCAAGTCCTGCATGGCTCCTTGGACCACAGGCTTGGGGGAAATTAACGACTACGCAGTTTTTTACATAAGTGTTAAACAGAACCCAAGTTTTGCGTGGCTCTTTATACCACAGACTTGGGGGAAATTAACCACTACGTGGTTTTTATCTAAGTGTTAAACAGAACCCAAGTCCTACGTGACTCCTCGGACCATAGGCTATGGGAAAATTAACCACTACGAAGTTTTTTACCTAAGTGTTAAATAGAACCCAAGTTCTGCGTGGCTCCTCGGATCACAGGTTTAGGGGAAATTAACCACTACACAGTTTTTATCTAAGTGTTAAACAAAGCCCAAGTCCTGCGTGGCTCCTCGAACCATAGGTTTGGGGGAAATTAACAACTACGTAGTTTTTATCTAAGTGTTAAACAGAACCCAAATCCTATGTGGCTCCTCGGACCACAGGATTGGGGGAAATTAGTTACTATCCTTTCATTCATACTTAGCCGTATTACTTAAACTACGAGTAATGGGTTATCCTTGGAGGTCTAGTAACACAGTCAAAATTCATTCGACAAAAATGGAAGTAGTAAAATGAAGTTCAAAGAAGAAATTATATCATTCATTAAGCTTCGAGATGCGTCATCTTACAAACATTAACAAAAGCTAAGAAAATGAAAAACGAAACAAAATAACTACAAGAGAAGCCCTATACTAATGTCCTAAGCTTTATCCTTGGTTGAGATTTTTACAGGGTCCTCAGCCTTAGGTCGATCACCTCCTACAGTAGGTTTGGGTCCGGCCTCCTTGGCTTGCGCAACATCCCTTATAGTGAGGGCGTCCTCAAGCAACTTGTCCTTGGCTGGTGGCTGTATCTCCTCGTTCCCCCCTTTCCCTTCAGGTATAATGGGATTGGGAATAGTGGTCGGGGCGAAAGGGGGCTCCTCAAGGGTACCCGAACCTGGAATCTCGCTAATATCCGCAGGGAAGAAGATATTCTCGATCCTCCTAAGGTCGGAGTCCGCAAGAATTGCTACTCGGTCCAAGGCTACTCCCCAGGACTCGGTGACGTAGTCCCTGCAAACCACAGTCACCTCCTCAGTAAGCCTGGCTTTAGTATCTGCCACTCCGCGCTCATAGGAGGCTGCCACCGTAGCCTTAGCCGCCTCTTTGGCCAAACGAGCCACCTTCTTTTCCTGTAGCAGTTGCGCCTTGAGGTCCGAGACCATTTGCCTCTCAGTCGCAAGGTTTATTTCTGTTGTGTAAAACTGCTGACGCATGTTCTCGGCCTGCTTCATTGTAGTCTTAAGGCCCGCCTTGGCACTGTCCCGGGCCTTGAATGCCTCTTTGATCTCCTTGCTTAAGTGCTCTTTGTCCAGCTTGAGTGCACCTGCAACCTTCTCCGCGGCGAGGCAGGATTGAACCTCAGTATTCAGCTCTTCCTGAGAGTTCTTCGCCCACTCCTCGGCAACGAAGATCTGTTGAGTGACCTGCATAGAAATAACGGAAAGATCATTAAAACGAGAACGATAGATAGATGAGCATGGAATAGGGAACTTGAACAAGGAAGAATCTTCGTTTTACCATGGCAAGATCTCTCTTTAATGACACAAAGAGGTCCGGTTTCCTGGTGGCTCGGAGCCCATCCATGTCACGAGGCAGAAGGAAGGACTGTTGTAGGGCCTCGGCAAGGTAGGATGCCTGCCCCCGTTGGGACTCCCAAAGGGTTGCATCCGACGGGATAGGGGCGCCATCTAGCTCTAGGCGGGGAGACTAGGTGCGCTGCTCCTTCTTGATAGCCACCTCATCTCGGCTATCAACGAGCTTTTTCCTCTTGTTCTTTAGCTCTTTGCCATTTTTTTGTTGGTTGGCCTTTGGAGGGCCGACCTCACCTTCCTTTAATTCCTTCACTGGCCTCTTCCGCCTCAAATTAGGAATGGGTTGTAGCACGAGGTTAATGGAAGGAGGAAGAGGAGGAGGAAGTTTAGTTGGAACCTGCTCCTTAGGGGCATCCTTAGAGGACTGCCCCTTGTTCCTATTGGACATGAGCCCCCTAAGCCCAGACCTCGGCTTCAAATCCATACCTTCCTCTTTGACTTCCTGGCTCGTGTCAATCCGAGCAATTACCAAGCTAGGAGAGTGAGCCACCAAGAAGCGATCAAGATCCGAGTCGGAATCTGAAAGCTCTACAGGCCTTGTTGGCACCTCGCCCTCCTCGGTGAAATGGAAGTGGTCAATTTCAGCCTCGAGGGATGAATGCGAGGAGTCAATTCTCTCTCTTGGAGCAGCTACCTCTTGGAGAACGCGCTGAACGGGCGGTTGGACTGGTGGTAGGTCTTTCCGAGCAAGGAAGCCTGGTTTAGAGACGTCAATACGGGATAATTGGGGACTCCCAGCCCTTATTGCTTGACCCACGTCCACAAAAGCACGAGAAAGGGGCTCGTAGTCCAAGATAAGGTGAGCGGCATGCAGTTGCCCGTCCTCGCTCACAA
This sequence comes from Quercus lobata, assembly GCF_001633185.2. Classification (NCBI taxonomy): domain Eukaryota; kingdom Viridiplantae; phylum Streptophyta; class Magnoliopsida; order Fagales; family Fagaceae; genus Quercus; species Quercus lobata. Next base: position 19,757,271 of record NC_044909.1, read on the forward strand.
AGATCTCGAACCTTAGAAGATAGTTGAGGGCTTGGACGTTGACCAAACTTATCCTCGGAGTTGTGTGTTCCTTGTCTACAAAATACCCAAAGGGAGGGTTATGTCAGTCCGAGAAGGTAAATACTCAAAACCGAAACCGAAATAAGTGAAAGGAAAACTCAAAACTAAGATCCCCGCCTAGGGATCTGACCCTATAATGCCCCACCTGGTACTCTTGCCCTACCTAGGCAGCGAAGACCATCGTGCCATGCTCCGGAGACAATCAAATGGTCGTCCTTCAAGCCTTTGTTGGACTTAGGAAGGCAAGATATCAGCCTCACCTCATCGGACCTGGATTTCAGGTAATACGACTCATTGAGGCAATGACACTCGTACAAGTGAACTTCATCGTGCCATGAGAGGCTGAGGTTCATTTGTTTGTTTAGAGCGTCTATGCACCCTAGGATCCGGAACATGTTAGCGGCGCGCTGGTGGGGGGCCAGCTTATGACCGCGCAAGTAATCCCTAGTTATCCTCCCCATGGGGATCGTTATTCCTCCTTCTATGAAAGCGATCATAGGAATGGCGACTTGTCCCGTCTCTCTCTTGGTTAAGATCTGGTTTAAGGAGCAGTATTCTAGACCCACTGCCGGCGGGATACGGTATTTGGCCTTGAAACCTTCCATACCGGCCGGAGAATCTACCAGTTTCTGAAACTTACCCATTCTACTAACCCTAGGTGGTACGAAGAAGGTTTACTAATGGAAGGAAGCCGAGAAGAACAACAGAGAAGAAAAGTTAAGGAATACGGGGAAATGAACACTTACGTGAGCGCATATCCTAAACCTCCCGAGCTTTCAAAGAATCTGCCGGAAATCCTCACGAAAGTGGCCATGGAATTTTGAGTGTTTTGCGAGAGGAAGTGCTGAAGTGCTCTGGAACACTTGGTTTTCTTTTCTGAAAAGAGGAAGTATTTCCCCCTAGGAACCTTATATAGCAAGGGAAACTGAACGGGATTACTCCCGCCCAAGGAATTGGGGGAGTATCTATCGTTGATTGAATGCCCCACCATTGGATATGAGAGACATGAAGCCGCCTGGTGCAATTAATAGGGCCTCGTGGGCTACGAAACGCCAGGGCAATAATGAAGCACGTGAGGTTATACCCTTACACGCGTGAGTCAAGAAAATTGTAATAATTTACCCAGTAAGTATCAAAATCCCACCTTTTCTCCTCGGATAAAGAGGGAAAAACCGAAATTTTGAGGGGCTATTGTAGAAGCAAAGGCCCAAGGCCCAAGGCCCAAGGCCCAAATTCATAAAATGGGCCTTGGGCCTTATACGGGATGGCCAACCATGTCTGAGGAGAGGGCGTAGATACCAAAAGGGCTCCCAGCCCAGTTCTTGTGGGTCTGAAGTTGTCTAGAAGGCAGTCCAAGGAGGAATGTCTCCTCGGACGTAACAAATATGGCTCAAATATGCATTCTGCCTACTAGAAGGATCCACCCCAGCGGGCATTAGTAACAAGGATGAGTCCCACAGGCCCGTAGGAAGGAAGGAATCGTAGGGTGTCCAAGGAGTGGCTACAACTGCCACATTAAATGCATTGCACCTACTTTTCTGGCTGCATTAATGTGGAGAGGACTTGTGAACAGTTGCTTTGGCTACCACCACTCACAGAAAGATGGGGGGATGTCCGATGGGACAAGCACTCAAGTGAGGGTCCAGATAATCAACAAGTGTAAGGCCCTGATGGCTTTAAGAGGACTATATAAGAAAGGGGAGTCCCCATGAAGAAGGGGACGGAGAAAAAAGGAAATTAGAACATAAGAACAATGCAAGAACCATAGTCTTCGAATAGGAACCCGTATACATTCCCGGCTTCTCCTCGGACTAAGAATCTATGGATGTGAAGGGGATTTTCTTACTTTTAATTGTTGTATGACCCAACTTTAGCTAGAATACACTTCGTTAAGGCCTAGTTCTATAGCCCACTCTCTACAAATTCATTGTTTCTGGGCTCCTTGGACCAAAACCCCATACATGTTGGGCCTGGGCTCTAAATTGTGACCCTACAAAACCAATTTGATTTAAAATCTGGGAAAAAAATTAATAAGTCCAATGGATCAATGGGAGATCAATGGATGAATGATTACTTGGCTATATACATTGAAAAAGATGTAACTCATAGGATTGATAATGAAAAAATCATATAACAATTTCAATATCTGAAACATCATAGAAAGCAATTGTAAAAATTTATGTATTTCAATTTTGTTTTTTTTTTTTTTGTTTTTTTATGATGTCGATATATTCAAGTTTTCTTTTGTTTTAATTTTGTATAATTTATTTCTCTTGTTGATTCCCTAAAAAATAATCCTAGAGCGGCCACTGATTGAGGGGCTGCTAGTGCTCAAATTTCTCTCATAAACAAGTTAAGGCAATACTTGTATTGATAGCCATCTAATTTAATCTATGTTTATCTACATATGAATCTTTTCTAGAGAATTGACCTAAAAGATTCAACAGACTGCAAAATCATTCTTCATCTGATTATTAGGTAACTATCCATTTTGCTCCGCGTCCCCATCCTTTTTTGAGATTTAATTAGTCACTTCAATCCGTATATATATAATATAATACTACTAAAGCATCATTCAATTGTGTCGTGTGTGGATCTCCTAGCACCAATTAAAATTTAGTAATGTGACAATTTAGTCATGTATTTATATATATATATATTTATTGATTGATGTTAGGATGCATGTAGGATTCTGGATATACCAAGAGTATTTAAGACCAGTGCATCCTTTTTTTCCTTTGTTTAGAAATGCCGGTAATTGTTACGTACACGTGTGAGGTAACCATAGCATAGTTTATGCTTTTGGGATGTAATTCAATTATGGATGAAGCATTAACAAGAATAAGTGAATAGGTGACCTTGCAATAATATATATATGTATATATATATATATATATTTTTTTTTTTTTTTTCGTTTCAGTAGTATAATAGTAATGTGAAGTTTCTCTTATAGTAACTACAGGTAGGTTATGCTTTTGGCATGAAAATCAATTATGATGAAGCATTACTGCATTAGTATAAGTTATTAAATTAACCACCACCATCATCTTGTTTTATTTCCATTGTTATACAAAGATAAGTTTCTTTATATTTATTTATATATATATATATATATTTTTTTTTTCTTTTTTTGGACAAACGAGAGTGTCCAAACTTCTTCGAGTGTATGACTATTCCTTCAAGTATATATAGTCCTCTCGTCCCACATATGTTAGGTTATTGTAAGAAGAAATCCCATGGGAGTGGCCCCAATATGCTATCAAGGAGTTTTGAACCCAGTGTGTTCTAAAGAAAAACATTTTAAAAATTGATCTGATTAACAAATGCCTTTAGAGAATTTATTAGTAGACTATGATAGTTTTTAGACCCCTTAAAACCACAATCAGATTAACCTAAGTAATTAGCCAAGTAATTACTTAGTCAAATTAACAAAACTAGGTTAACACAAATATATCATATCAATGTATAGAAGTGGAAAATAAAAAACACAACAATATGATAACAAAAAAAAACCAAACCGGTAAAAAACCTGGGGAGGATTTAACCTAGCTATTCTCAAGGTAATCCTGAATCCACTATGAAAGAATCGAAGTTGTTCAACAGGACTTAGACCACTAACATCCTATTGCTACCCACCAGTAGAAACTTATTAACACGACCACGTGCAAGCTCCGAAACCACGGACTCCTTCTTTCTTGGATTCTTCAGCAAGTACAAGCACATCCGCTTGTGTTTCTTTAAGTTCTTATGTCAGCAACTGAATGATCATCAAGCTCTTGAAGAAATCTCCTTCTTAATAATCCTAAACTTGTGTAAAGGAAAGCTCCTCACAGATCTCACAAGAGATTTACACAAACAGCAATATGAGCAACACTAAAATGTGGCTAAGGTTTGCCTTATATACCTAGGGCAAATTACAAAACCCTAAACATTTTAAAACAAAACTAGGGTTGAGTTGGAATTCTGCAGAAAACGCATCTGACCCAATTTTCGATTGATCGAGCCTAAACTTCGATCGATCGAACCAGGCCGAGAAGCATAATTAATTTCTGCATCAGCTTATTCCAACTTTATATAAATGACCAACTTTGAGCAACTCTAAACATGACTAAACATCTTATTTTGATCATGGTTTACCAACAATACATATTAGAGTTCTAAATACATAAAATCCTAAGTCTTTAGAACCTAACAAACTCCCCATTTGGCAATCCGTGACAAAACACAACTAAAAGTTCAAAGTTTACAAAGAAAAGCCCTTTACAAAAATAATGCTCATAAAAATAAATTTAATCCTAACTACTATCCATCAGTTGCAAATGTAGACAGCAGCTTAATTGAATCAACTTGTATATTTCCTGAAATACTAAACAAAATGCATAACCGCATGTGTGGAAAATACAAGTAAACAAAATAAATTCTTGATTTCAAACAACACACAATAAAGACATATATCAATGAAAAACTCATAAATATAAATCAATAAGCAGTTGAAACAAGAAACATATAAAGCAATAAAAGTATCTCCCTCTAACATGAATAGCCCAATAAAAATATGGCAAGAGCTAAAAAAGGTAAAATACAATGTGAAGCACCTAGATACAATCTAAACTCCACAAGCTCCAACCAACCAAAAATGCTCTCCCCCTGAAAACAAAAACTCTATACGCTCAAATATGTACTCCCCCTTTTTGTGACGGAATGCCAAAGGGCAATCAAAATCCATTATCAAAAGGAGGTGGCAGTGAAGATCGTCGAAACTGTGCCAACTCTACGTGCAAAGCACGGATCTCATTGAGCACGTCCACCAAAATCTATCCATAAGCCGCCGGAACAGTCAAGACATGATCCAACGTACGTCGAATGTCGGAATCATCCGAAGTCGTCAGTAGAGGAACATCAGCATCAGCAGCAGCAGCACCAGACGCCTCAGTCGTATCAGCACCTGTAGAAGAGGGATGAGGGGGAACAACATTAGATGACGCACCTCTAGGATGCATAGGACCAACTCTCAAGTGAGCAGCCCTCTGCCTAAGGAAGGTGGCACCTATGGGAGCTATGACATGAACGGGCTCACTAGAAGGGAAATCAATTAGACCAAGAAACAACAAAATCCTATGAATGAAAATAGGATGAATAAGAGCATGCGCTACGGTAGAAATCCTATGAACTTTGTTCAAAGAACGAAGAAACAGATAAGGAAAGCTGATAGACGCACCAGAAACAAAAGCGTACAAAAACACACATCGCTCAAGAGGGATGGTGTGAAGATGAGAAATAGGCCACAAAGAATGACACGTTATCCTAAAGAAAAGATAGGCAGTCTCAATAAGCTTAGCAGACGTGATCCGAGGATCAGAACCCCACTAGATAGAAGACCCAGTGATGTATGACATAACATCATCTAAGGGTGGAGACTCCTTATAGGGATAGACAAACTCCCTAACAACCGGAACCCCAAGAGTATTAGCCACTACCCGAGGAGTAATGGTGAACTCAACACCTCGTGTCCAACTCCGAACAAGAGTGTTGGAATCATAGACGTGGCAAGAGAGATTCGAGAAGAACTCTCTAATCAGGGTGGTCAGGGGTGGATGATCTATCTCTAACAAGGACAGCCAACCTCTACTCTCAAGGTTTGCCCTAATGGTAGGATCTACCTCATTTAACACAACAAAACGTTCAGCCCAAATTTTACACTTACAGTTCAGTTTCTCATAGACCTCTCTACTTTTGTCATTCCTAAACAACTCACTCCTAGAGGGAGACTCAGAGGAAGTGGAAGGGGTCCTATGGGCTCTAGTCTTCCTAGGCATGGTGCTAGGATAAAGACAAAGACATAAAGCAGAGAAAAAAAAAAAAAAAAAAAAAACCAAAGGCAAACTGCACGTTAGCACAAAAAAATATAGAACAAAAATCTATATGATGCATGAACAATTTAAATGTCATGATGCATGCTTTAATGCGGTGAAACTAAATCCAAGTTAAGTTCAAATGCACAAAATTGGCTTGAGCATAGAGTTTTTAACAAAAAAACCCCAAAATTTGAAAAACCACTTGTTCAATTTGTAATAAATTGGCGAATTGATCATTACACATGAGAGAAAATAGATAAAAATGATCAATTACATCAAAACAACAAGCCAATTTCATCAATTAAACCTAATTTGACAAAATCCCCAATTCGGGTTCAATACAAGCCCTAGAATTTTAATTTTTTACAAAACCCCAAATTGATCAAATTAACCATCATAGATCATGAATATATCATCATAGCAACAAAACCCATTGATCAATTTCACAAAATAAGGCTTGATTAATCAAAATCCCAATTTATGCATAGTTCGAAAATTTACCCAAAAAACCATGAAAAAATGCATGAAAACATGAAAAACAATGCAAAAGAGAGGGTAATATGGACATACCGGCTTATGGAGAGAGAAACCTTGCAAGAAATTAGGAGAAAAACGACAAAAAATTTGCTGTGGAGCCTTGCTGAGTCGGTGAGAGAGAAAAAGTTTTGAAAAGTATTAGAAAAAGTGGTTTGAACAAGTCAAATATGATTTTTTAAAAACCTGATTCATGAGTTTCGATTGATCGAAAAACAGTTTTGATTAATCGAAACAAACAAAGGCTTCTTTAAAATATTTAAAACAATTTCAAAACAATTTCGATTGATCTAAAAACAATTTGGATCAATCGAAGCAGACAAAGGCTCCTTTAACCATTTTAAAATACTTTCGATTGATTGAAAAACAGATTGGATCAATCGAAATAGACAGAGGCTCACAAATTTTTTGAGAAAAAATGCAGTTTTGAAAACAACAAAGACACATTTTAGAAATACTTCAAAGCATTGAAATTTGATGAACAAAATGCATGAGTATGTGATGAAATGTGTTTCAAAAACAAAGTTATAAACATAGTTTTCTCAAAATTAAGATTTCTTATAGTCTCCATAAATTCTTAAACATCAAACAGTTTTGCACAAAAACTCAAAGTATTTGCAAACTTGGTTGGTCAGACCAAAGACACACACAATAATGTAAGGTTGAATTTATTCAACCATCTTATTGGCTTCATTCCGTACCAAATTTGCTTGTAATTCAGCATTTAGTAACCCTGTATTTAGGTGGGTTTGATGTAAGGGTAGTGAGTGAGATAGAGTGAAGTTTGCTCAAGAGCGTGCAAGAAAACAGAGTGTCGCGGCTGGGACTCGCGGGTGACTCGCGGTTGCAAGCCGCCAGAAGCTGCACACGTGCCAAGCATGCTGGAAGATGAACAGTCATGCTAGCTGGAGCACTACAGGACAAAACAGGACAACTGGCCATACGGTTATCTCGCGACTTAGTCAAGCCGCGAGGTCAAGCCGCGAGCCACCCCTGTTTTGTAAAAACCTGACGTTTCACATTCCTCTCCACTCCAGTATAAATTCCCCTATTACCCACGATTGAAAGAGAGCTTCCAGAGAGAATTTTGAGAGAGAAACCCTAAAGAAAAACCAGATTGTTTCACCCACAATCTCTACCTTAGAATCTCTTCAAATTCCTCAACTCTCTTCCTCTCCATTGTTAAATCCTTGAGAGGCATTATACCAAACCAGGTTCTCACCATCATCATCATTGTGAGACTGCTGTTTGGATTTCTGGGAAGCAGTTAGGAAGGAACCAATCTTCATTGGTTGATGCTACAGTCTAGTAGCGGAATCCGGGAAGCTAGAAAAGAAAAAGGTTCAGCGTAACCTCGTTGGAGCAAGAAGCTTGGAGGGCTTAGGTGCACTGGGTAGATTAGGCTTGGAGGGTCTATTGCTGTCCTTGTATCCCAACTATATTTTCTAGTGGATTGATTACCGCTTGGAGGGCGGCGGAGAGGTTTTTCGCCGAGGGCTTCGGTTTCCTCTTCGATAACACATCGCGTGTTGTCTTTGTGTTTGCATCTTCCTTCCTCTCTATCTTTGCCTTTTTATTTATCTGCTGTGGATATTAATTTGTTATGGCTTAGATAGTATTTAATCAATTTCGTTTGATAGCATATGTTAAGTTTCCGCACACTAGTTGTTTGACATATTGCTTGAATTGATTAAGTTGTTATTTGGGGGTCTAAACGTTCAAAGGTGTTTTTGTACACGTTTTTGAACTTTCAATTGGTATCAGAGCAGGTACACTTGTTGTGGTTTTATTACCTAAGTGTGATCCTAGACCCCTGTGTTGTGATTGATTGTTTTGGAATATACCATGCTGAATTGTAGCTTAAGTGTTTGTGAAAATGACTCTATGCATATGTCTGAAAGGTGTCTTACTGATGTGTTTGTAGAGTTGTTAAAAACTAAGAAACATGTTAGAGATTTTGTTCACATGCTGGAATGTCTTGAAAATCAGAATTATGTCTTACACAGTAGCATATCTGAATCTAAATCATTGATTAAGAAATATAAAAGAAAGAATAGAATGTTGTGTGAGATGATTGAGAATCTGAAAATGAAGAATCAGACTGAAAGAAGCATGAAAACAGATGATGAATTTGTGTTTGAAGGTCAAGAATGTCTATCACATGTGAACCTATTTGTGCATACCTCATTGAAGGTGTTTAATGCGTGTTTGTGGTATCTTGACAGTGGGTGTTCTCGCCATATGACAGGGGATAAGTCTCTGTTCAAGACACTCAAAGAAAAGGTCGGTGACTATGTGACCTTTTGTGATGGAAGTCATGCTCAAGTCCTAGGCAAAGGAACCATTGAGATACCTGGTCTGCCGCTGTTGAAAGATGTGTTGTACATAAAAGGACTGAAGGCGAATTTGGTGAGCATCACTCAAATTTGTGATGATGATTTTCTGGTACAATTCTCTAAGAAGGGATGTTTAATCATCAATGAAGAGGGGATTCAGGTTTTGGAAGGAAATCGGACTACTGATAACTGTTATGGAATTCCTCAAGAAACGATGTGTGTCTTCTGTGACAACACCAGTGCCATCAATCTTTCCAAGAATCCTGTCCAGCATTCAAAGTCTAAACACATAGAGATACGCTATCATTTCATTCGGGATTTGGTAGAGGAAAGAGTTGTGTGTCTTGAGTTCATACACACCGACAATCAAAAGGCGGACATCTTCACCAAGCCTCTCGATGGTCCACGGTTTGAATCACTCCGTAAGACCATTGGTGTCGGTACAATTCCTTGATCCTCTTGTGTGTTGTGTGCTTCACATATTTATAATTTGATATGTTTGCTTGTGATGTGGCACACACTTCTTTGTTAGCCCTTTGTGCAACATGTTTATTGTTTGTTTGTCCTTCTGTTAATTTTGTTGGTTCTTTCTTTGATTGTTAAATCATTTTTCTTCTTTTATGTCAAAAATCCAAAAATCACATAAAAATAGAAAATCAAAAAGCTTGATTGACTTTGTTGAGCTTTTGTCACTAAACTTGTTTTGCCTTGTACCTTTGTGCTAATGGCTTTGTGCATTTTTGAGCATTGCTTGTTTCTTTGCACTTATATCTATGTGGGAGAAATCTTGAAATCTTTGTGATTGTTGTAAATAGATCTTCAAACTTGTCATGAATGATTAGTGAATGGTTTTGTTGATCTTGAGACTTGCATAGACTTGTGTCTATATATCTTCCCACTCTTTATTTTTGTTTTGCTAAAAAGAGCTCACCAAATGTAAATCTCCAAATGAAAAGAGATATTGAGCTGCAAAAGCCTGTCGCACATTCTAGTATTTGACTAGGAAAAAGGGTAAGCGACCTTATATTGAAGTGAATGTTCATTCAAAAAGCCAAAGGCTTATTCATTAAAGTGAAATATCATATATCACTCTCACAATGAGAGGTGATTGACTCAAAAGATCAAAAACAAAAAGATCAATTGTTATGTTTGAAAGTGGAGTCAAATGTAAAGCTCCAAATCATGTTATCAAGTTTTGTGGGAGGTCATATATACATACTTCTATAATTGAGATGGGTCACATGATCTAGTGCTAATTGTGTATGCCTTGGTTGAATTGATCATTGAAGCTTCACATTAGACGAAGGACTATCTCATTGTTGATATCCACACACAACACACAAGTTTATGTTCAATAAATGCCATATTCATTTGTGTGATTGTACTTGATAAAATGTGTTTTCACATGCTCAATATTTGTTAATTCAAGCACAAAAAGATTTTTGAGTGTTTTAGCTGATTTTGGAAAGTATTTTGTTTAAAAAATCTGAAAATTTCAAAAATCCAGTTTTGCCCTGTTTTGGCGACTCAGTCGCGGGTATGTCAAGTTGCGAGCCTCAGTCGCATCTTCGCTGGTCATTTTTGGCGACTTGTTCGCGAGTGGAAGGTCCAGTCGCGAGGTTCACTCAGAGATTTTCGCGGCTCAGCTCGCGACTTACTCGCGGGTAGACCTTCCAGTCGCGAAAAACACTTAGAAAAGTTTTCAAATTTTCGTCCTAGGGTGTTTTGGCGGCTTGAGTTGGCGACTTTTTGGCGACTCGTCTCAGTCACGAAAATCGCGTGTTTTGTACATACAGGGGCAGTTTTTAAAACTTTTTGTTTTTCCCTCGATCTTTTTGTGACTGTTCATTGTCTTCCTCATTTGCTCTTTCCCTTTCTCATCGTGCCTCCATTTTCGATCTCCATTGTTTGCCTCTTCTCAGCTCACAATCGTTGACTAACAGGTATGGTTTTTCTGTCTTGAACTCTATTTTTCTTGTTGTTATGGTTTTCCCTCTGGATTGTTCTCATTTGATTGTGATTTTGTGATGAGTTTTGAGCTCAACTATTACTCTTTGTCCATGTCTAGCCTTTGGAAGCTTGTGTTTCTGTTTTTGAGCTAGTTTATTTTGGGTGTTTTTGTTCTTCATCATGTGCTTAGCTAGGGTTAGCTAATTTTTGTCTGATCTGCTGTTGATGTCGTGTTTCACTATGATCCTGTGTGGTATCCTGTTGATGTGTTGTTGAATGTGGGTCCTTTTTCAGCTGATTATGTGGTTCCATTTGGACTCCCTCTTCTGTGTAGTTCAATTTGAGACATTTGTGTCCCTCATTGCTATTTTCTGACCATTTTCATCCAGCTATTAAGGTTTCTTCATTGTCCCTATATTTCCACTAATCCACTGCTAATAAAGTTTGTTGGATTGTGTTCTGTCATTTCCCTTGTTCATAATGCAGACTAGACATGTCACCATTCAAAAAGGCTGCTGTAAAAGGAGGTAGTTCCAAAGGGAAGGAACCAGTAATAGATGTTGATGATTTCTCACCTCAACCAAAAGGGACTCGCTCTTCATCAAAGAGATTCGATCCCGACAAGTTCAGATCATATGCAGCCTATCAGTCTTATGAGAATTTCTTTCTTCATGCCAAACCATTACTAGAGAGAGCTTTGGATCAGCCATCACTTCATGACACTGACATTCCGAAATGGTTTGCTCACAAGGATTGAAATTACCTTCTCTCTGATCCGGATGACGCATATGAAGAGTTGATAAAAGAATTTTATGCCAACGCAATTGTGGAAGGAGATGAACTTAAGTGCTGGGTTCGAAAAAAGAGCTTTTCTGTCTCTCCTGCATATCTGGCAGAAATTCTTCACATCAACAGACCCATTTTCCGACATTCGCCGGTTTACGATGATCTCTGTCCTGATGAGGAGCTTCTTAAAGAGAGTCTTGGTCAAGATTTGGAGTTCTCGCCCAATGGCAAATCCATCAGTGTTTCCTCTCTCTCTCCAAAGCTGAGAGTGCTTACAATTGTAATGTTTCACAATTTGTACCCTTTGTCAAGCACTGGGTATATGAACCTTGGACGAGCTTTGTTTCTTCATGATCTGATCTCTGATGTGGAAATAGACATCTGTGCTCATATCTTTCATGTTCTGCGCAAAACGGTTCTTCGACATGAGTCTCGGATATGCGTTCCTTTTTGCAGTCTCATTTCTCGGATCTTGAAGCTCAAGGGAATTTATCCACTGGCTGATGAATTCCCTATGTCCAAACCAAGTCCAATCAACATGCGTACATTCAATGCAAGCATTGGACATAGTCGGAAGAGAGCCAAACCAGAAACTTCTGCATCTCACAATGACTCTCAGTTTAGCACTCTCTCCCTGGATGAGAAACTTGATCGCATTGTCTCCTCTGTCCACGAGTTGAATACAAAGATGTCTGGACTCACAGCTTCTCTACACCATCAAAACACTCGGTGGGATATGAAGTTTACTTCTCTTCAAACTCAACTGGATCAAATTCAGAGAAAGCTGGAAGAGGATGACTAGCCTATTCCATGACAAAAAGGGGGAGAGATAGGCATGATCAAAGGGGGAGTGTCTTTATCTAAGGGGGAGTGTCTTTACATTCTTCTTCTCTTTAAGTTGATATATTGTGTTTTGTAAACTGTTATTCAAGGTTGTTTGTGTTTTGTACCCATGTGCTTATGTAAGCTTTTAGGGTTATGTTTTTATGCATATTTGTAGGCTTTATGGTATGTACCTTGCTTAATGCAGCCTTTATGCTATGTTGAAATCAGTACTTTAATCTAAATGATATGCATTTTGGTTTATGTACTGTCACTCTTGTGCCCTTGTAGGATTGTTCCTAGATGCATATGACTTATGTGATATGCATTGGTTGAGTGTTGAGCATACAAGTGTCTTGCCTTGTGCTTGTTAACTTGTATGTCCTTGTGTTCATTCCAAGTGTGAATGAGCATTATGATCACTACCTTGTGGTGTTCACTTGGTTGATCAAGCCATGGTTTGTTTCATAACTCCATCTTTGCTTGATCACTTATTGCCTGTTTTATATGCATTTTATAATTCTCTGCTTACAATGATCATGGTGTATTGTTGTGTTTTAGGAGTATTATGTTCACATGATTCAAGTGCTTCACAGCTTCTAGAGTTAGGCGTGAGTGAGTTTTGTTCAACTGTTCCCAACTCACATGTTAAGTCTAGAGTCTGTTTTAGGGTTTTGTCACGGAATAGCCAAAGGGGGAGATTGTAAGGTTGAATTTATTCAACCATCTTATTGGCTTCATTCCGTACCAAATTTGCTTGTAATTCAGCATTTAGTAACCCTGTATTTAGGTGGGTTTGATGTAAGGGTAGTGAGTGAGATAGAGTGAAGTTTGCTCAAGAGTGTGCAAGAAAACAGAGTGTCGCGGCTGGGACTCGCGGGTGACTCGTGGTTGCAAGCCGCCAGAAGCTGCACACGTGCCAAGCATGCTGGAAGATGAACAGTCATGCTAGCTGGAGCACTACAGGACAAAACAGGACAACTGGCCATACGGTTATCTCGCGACTTAGTCAAGCCGCGAGGTCAAGCCGCGAGCCACCCCTGTTTTGTAAAAACCTGACGTTTCACATTCCTCTCCACTCCAGTATAAATTCCCCTATTACCCACGATTGAAAGAGAGCTTCCAGAGAGAATTTTGAGAGAGAAACCCTAAAGAAAAACCAGATTGTTTCACCCACAATCTCTACCTTAGAATCTCTTCAAATTCCTCAACTCTCTTCCTCTCCATTGTTAAATCCTTGAGAGGCATTATACCAAACCAGGTTCTCACCATCATCATCTTTGTGAGTCTGCAGTTTGGATTTCTGGGAAGCAGTTAGGAAGGAACCAATCTTCATTGGTTGATGCTACGGTCTAGTAGCGGAATCCGGAAAGCTAGAAAAGAAAAAGGTTCGGCGCAACCTCGTTGGAGCAAGAAGCTTGGAGGGCTTAGGTGCACTGGGTAGATTAGGCTTGGAGGGTCTATTGCTGTCCTTGTATCCCAACTATATTTTCTAGTGGATTGATTACCGCTTGGAGGGCGGCGGAGAGGTTTTTCGCCGAGGGCTTCGGTTTCCTCTTCGATAACACATCGCGTGTTGTCTTTGTGTTTGCATCTTCCTTCCTCTCTATCTTTGCCTTTTTATTTATCTGCTGTGGATATTAATCTGTTATGGCTTAGATAGTATTTAATCAATTTCGTTTGATAGCATATGTTAAGTTTCCGCACACTAGTTGTTTGACATATTGCTTGAATTGATTAAGTTGTTATTTGGGGGTCTAAACGTTCAAAGGTGTTTTTGTACACGTTTTTGAACTTTCAAATAACATGTACAATGTTTAACAAAGAGTAACTCGTGTAGTGTGTGTAGCTAGCAAAAACTTGAGAGACATGTGAGGTGATATGTGTATAGCAATTAAACATAAAGTCTACAAAATTCAACACATAGAATTTGAAAGAGACTATTACCAAAAGAGTTACATCATATAATTCTCACATCTCCTAGGTCATAAGCTTGCAATCATGTACGTTTCTTGATTTTGCCTCATATTGTACACACAAATTTTAATTATTCAGAAACTTATTAAAATAACCGGGATAATGTACACACCAATTTTATTTGATTGATTTAACATTAAGTCCAATAATGTACACATCAATTTTAGCATTTAAACCGAGGCTACACCTTATGTTCTTTTTGTGCATGTGCTACACTTTCTCAAACACAAAATCTTATGATATGCACTAAGGTGTTCATGATTGGCTAGTGAATAGTGGTGAGATGATTATTTATGCCTTTCTCTAAATGTTCAAGTCTGACAGTCAAAGACATGTGACTTCAAGATCAAGACAAAGTGATCAAAACCATAAACATCTTTCCCACACAACATGCATTACAAAGCTTCAACTAGAAGTGCAATAAGTAAGCTCATCAAGGCTAAACAAGGTACATAAGACATGTTATGTGAAAATAATTGACCAATCTTGTTTTCAAAAACCAATAAAATAGTGCAAAACACAATTTGGTTCCTTTTTCTCCCTTTTTTTAAAAAAAATTTAAAAAAACAACCTAGAATGAAATGCATGAATGTTATGCAATGCAAATCCTAGAAACAAAGAAAACAAAAACCAAAGAACAATGGTCACAAAGAATAGCAATGAAGCACAAGGACCATGTCAGAAGGACTCAATTAGATTGAGCCTTTTGTATCCAACACTTTTTAGATGCACCACGAGCATTGGAGTTCTTATTCATATGGGAATGATTACCAACTCCGGGATTGGAATAAAGGTTTAGAGCCTTTACCAATTCACCAATGAGTACCATAGGATCTTGTGTTTGTGGCACATGTATTTTTGGTTTGTTTGCTCTCTTAGCAGCTTGCAGCTTGTAACAGTTTGGACGAATGTGTCCAGACTTTCCACAAAAATGACAAACACATGCAGGCATATCATGTGACTTGTCCTTTGAAAGGGTAGGCTGCTTAGGTTTAGACTCTTTCAGATCAACCTTAATCTTCCTAGGAAGTGTAACTTCTAAGGGCTTGACAACCTCACTCACTAGGGGTTCAAAAGAAGATGAAGGAACAAAGATAATGGAATTGGGTGCAGACACATTGATGCTTTCTACAAAACTTAACCCAGTTTTGTCAGAATGAGACTTTTGAACACTTAGCATATGATCAAGTTTGGAACTAGCAGTCCTATTAGATTGTTCTCTAGCAACAAAAAACTCATGTTCCAAATTCTTAACTTTATCAATTAAAAGCATGTTTTCAGTCTTCACATTATTCAAAAATTCAATAGCATCAAACAGTTTAACAAGCAAATTTTTTTTTATCAAGCTCAAGAGATGCAATTTTCTTCAAGCCTAATTCAACATTCATAGCATCCTTTGCAGCAACTTTGCAAAGTTTATTGTAGGCTTTTTGAAGATCTGCGTTCTCAAAGAGTTCCCCATTAGAAGGGTTCTCTTCAGTAGATGCTTTCATTGACTACAGTAGTAGCAGTGAAAGCAATGAAATTTCCCTCCTCATCACAACCAAACTCATCATCAGAAACTTTACCATCACTAAGAGTTACAGTCATAGCCTTACCCTTAGACTTCAAGTAGGTAGGACATTTAGATTTCATGTGACCATACCCTTGACATCCAAAACACTGAGGACTCATAGAATTATTTGAAGATTGCCCTACTTTTTCTCTAGATTTATCAGTGTTGTTAACCTTAGTGGGATCATTCTTCCTAAAGTTTCTAGGTTCAACATTGTTCTTATCTCTTGCCTTTCTGTTGTTGTTTCTAAGGAAATTCCTAAAGTTCTTGGGAAGGTAAGCAATCTCTGTAGCAGAGAGCTCATCATCAAATCCACCAATATCAACATCATCAACTGACTTAAAAGCCATTGATTTGGATTTGCTAGTCTTAGGTAGGTCCAACTTATAGGATTGAGGAGATTCTACAAGTTCATCAACAGGGATGGAGTCCACATCCTTGCTCTCAGTGATGGAAGTCACCTTGGGTCTAAAATCTTCAGTTAAAGATCTAAGAATCTTCCTAACAATTTTAGGTTGATCATAGATTTCACCCAAGTTATAAGCAGAATTAACAATATCATTAAGTTTAGCATAAAATTCATTAAAAGATTCATCATCAGACATCCTAATACTTTCAAATTTAGAAGTTAACTGCTGCAATTTGTTGATTTTGACAGCCTTTGTGCCTTCATGCACGATCTAGAGCATATTCCAAGCAGTATGAGCAACCTCAACGTTTGAGATTCTCTTAAATTCCTCCATAGAAACAGCATTAAAGATAGCATTCATAACTTTGCTATTGAACGCGGCTGCTTCTTTTTGAGAAGTTTGCCACTCATTAATAGGAGTAGTGGGCTTCTCCCATCCGTATTCGACGAAGTTCCAAACTCTCTTATCAATTGATTTCAGAAATGCTTTCATCCTTACTTTCCAATAAACATAGTTATTCCCATCAAAGTGAGGAGGAATAACAAGAGAATGTCCGTGTTCCATGACAACAGGGGTCAAGGATCAGCTCAGTGATCAAAAGATCAACAACAAAAGAGCAACCTGCTCTGATACCACTTGATAGTTTTTAGACCCCTTAAAACCACAATCAGATTAACTTAGGTAATTAGCCAAGTGATTACTTAGTCAAATTAACAAAACTAGGTTAACACAAATATATCATATCAATGTATAGCAGTGGAAAATAAAAAACACAACGATATGATAACCCAGGAAAACCAAACCGGTAAAAAACCTGGAGAGGATTTAACCTAACTATCCTCAAGGTAAACCTGAATCCACTATGAAAGAATTGAAATTGTTCAACAGAATTTAGACCACTAACATCCTATTGCTACCCACCAGTAGAAACTTACTGAAACTTACCGCCAACAATACACGTTAGAGTTCTAAATACATAAAATCTTAAGTCTTTAGAATCTAACAGACTATTTTAGGAAAAAATTTATACTACTTTTGTGAGAAATATATAAAACTGTAAAAAAAATCAATTTTTTTTTTCTTTTCCTAAAAAAGTTTTTAAAAATAAAAAAGTTTCTAAAAATATTTTCAAAACCAATACTTTTAGAGTATCTATTAATTTTTCCTTTAAAAAAGGGGTAAAAGAACTTATATTAAAAATAAGAATAAGTAAAAAGAGGTTACAGGAGGAGCATAAAAAAGAAAGAAGAAAAACCTAGGATAAATAATAAAGTAACGGCTTTGTATTTATTTTTATTTTTTTAGAAGAGAAAAATGGAACTCGCATGTGGCAGTCATTGTCCAATGACTTTGTATTTAGGGTTGTAATGTGCTTAAAATAATTTATTATGATATATATTGGAAGGACTAAAGAACATGGGAAACATGAAACTCATGGCGGATGCTTACTCATTCTGACTAATCCCTACGCAGACATGCAGACACATGGATGTGGTTAGTGATTTTGGAAAGTGAACATATACTGTAAGATACTGTAAGAGAGAGAGAATGAGAGAGAGTCATGATGCTCCTTAATTCATAAAATACATGTGTTAAACCACGTAATATCTCTGACCATGAATAAACATATTCATCGATTCTAATTCTGACTTTTGTCATGTCAGCGAGATATGGCGTTGATGCACTCCTTGAATTCATTCAAGCTATTGAAAAAGGAAACTATCAAAGTTCATTGAGAAATCCAAATTAACAAAATTAATGAATTTACTGTTTTAAGTTTTGACTACTACCCAATCAGCTTTCTACCCAATTTTATTCAAACGAACAATTAGTTCCAATTCTTTAATTAGTCAATTACATATTGCATCGATAATCACAATTGACAGCAATTCCAAACACAAGATGTTTTTACTGAGAGAAAACCCGCAAAAAAAAAAAAAAAAAAAAAAAAAAAAAAAAAAAAAAACTCTTTGGAACCTAGCCCAGCAAATGAATCCAATTGAAGGTTCAAAAACGTGTACAAAACACTTTTGAACGTTTAGACCCCCAAATTACAACTTAACCAATTCAAGCAATATGTCAAACAACTAGTGTGCGGAAACTTAACATATGCTATAATATGAAATTGGTTAAAAACTATCTAAGCCATAACAAAATAAAACCACAGCAGATAATGAAAAGGCAAAGATAGAGAGGAAGGAAGATGCAAACACAAAGACAACATGCGATGTGTTATCGAAGAGGAAACCAAAGCCCTCGGCGTAAAACCTCTCCGCCGCCCTCCAAGCGGTAAACAATCCACTAGAAAATACAGTTGGGATACAAGGACAGCAATAGACCCTCCAAGCACCCAGTGCACCTAAGCCCTCCAAGCTTCTTGCTCCAACGAGGTTGCGCCGAACTTTTTTCTTTTCTAGCTTCCCGGATTCCGCTACTAGACCGTAGCATCAACCAATGAAGATTGGTTCCTTCCTAACTGCTTCCCAGAAATCCAAACAGCAGTCTCACAATGATGATGATGGTGAGAACCTGGTTTGGTATAATGCCTCTCAAGGATTTGACAATGGAGAGGAAGAGAGTTGAGGAATTTGAAGAGTCTCTAAGGTATAGATTGTGTGTGAATCAATCTTGTTTTTCTTTAGGGTTTCTCTCTCAAAATTCTCTCTGGAAGCCGTCTTTCAATCGTGGGTAATAGGGGTATTTATACTGGAGTGGGAGAGGAATGTGAAATGTCAGGTTTTACAAAACAGGGGTGGCTCGTGGCTTGACCTCGCGGCTTGACTAAGTCGCGAGATCCAGTCGCGAGATAACCGTATGGCCAGTTGTCTTGTTTTGTCCTGTAGTGCTCCAGCTAGCATGACTGTTCATCTTCCAGCATGCTTGGCACGTGTGCTGCTTCTGGCGGCTTGCAGCTGCGAGTCACCCGCGAGTCCCAGCCGCGAGTCTCTGTTTTCTTGCACACTCTTGAGCAAAATTCACTCTATCTCACTCACTACCCTTACATCAAACCCACCTAAATACAAGGTTACTAAATGCTGAATTACAAGCAAATTTGGCACGGAATAAAACCAATTAGATGGTTGAATAAATTCAACCTTACACCACTAATGAAGATAGTTGCAATATAATAAACTAACAAATCCTTCTAGTCTCTATAGATGTATTCTTCACCAAAAAAAAACAGTCTGTAGATGTAATTTTATCTAAGCTCTCCACTCCTACCAGCAATAAGCTTTACCAATCATTTCTCTTCCTAGTATGATCTCGCAAGTTGAGACACCGATTGCAAATCCAAGCTTAATGGATAATCCAAGACTACTTGAAGGTTTTGGGATAAACTCTGATTTCCAGCACTAATTACTCATTCTATAGCATACAACGGTAATTAAGAGTGTTGAGGCTACAATGGTTTTCTCTCTAAGAAAAAGGAATAATTGGATGGGAACAACAAAGAATACAAGTAACAAATTCCTCTCAGGTGCAAACTCACTCGAGCCAGTGTTGGGCAAAAGACGGGTGAAATTTCTGTAATTGAATTTTAAAAACGAGCGAGTTTGCTCTAAATTTGTCTGACAAGGGAATTTCGCTTGAACAAAATTCCTGATTCTGGAATTCCTGCTTTAGCTTTTGATCCTCTTGTCTCCCATGCAAATACAACTCAATTAAAATTTTATACAAAGAAATTTTGCAATTACAAGAAAAAAAAAAATTGACACGAAATTAGCCAACACTAAAATTACTAACATTCTTTATAGACCAAAAGTTCTAGTGGTTTTGGTGGGTTTGTTTTTTTGTTGTCGATAGAATTAATGCTTCAATCGCATTCCTTCATCTGTAAAGAATATCCATATCTGAAATTGAAATTTCACAAGATCTTGAAATCGTACCTGTGTCACAATTGCAATATCACCATTTGTCTTTTCTAGTAGTTCATTTATAAAGAGGATTTCATTAAGGTTAGAGAAAGATTGAAACGCATTTGTTCACTTAAATATAATGAACCTTTAAATGGATATTATTGTCATTTGAGGACAATTAAACCTAGAGGCTAAACAATAGTACCAAGAGAATCCAGCTACTGTCCTTCTGTTGCTGTCAAAAGGTTTACTCAAAATTTTGTTTCCTGCTATACTTGTCACATTTCCACTGTCTATAATCTAGTGAGCAAGTTCCTACAATGAATTATGAGTATAGAGATCCTCGGCCGATCCATTAGGATATTCCCATACATATGTTCCCAAGCAAGGAGTTCCTTCCCAGACTGCACAATATGTTCAGCTACAAGGGTGGTAGTATGTCCTAATTAATTTCATGGAAAATCCCCCTAGCCATTTCCTAAAATAATCACTGAGGCCACCCGCACCTACCAGCCCAGCATTACCTTTAAAGCTACCTTCGGTTTTCAGCTTGACCTATCCTAGGCTTAGGGAAACCCACACACCTAAGCATGGACATCGGCCGTGAGAAGGGTTTTTGCTTGGGTATACGAGGAAAATGAGTTCTTGCCCACACTGGTAGACGTAGTTTCCTAGAGCAACATGTTATATATAGTGCAAAATACTTAGGGCATGTTTGATATATTGAATAGAAATTAGGTTATGTATAACTGTTTTTATTCATAAGTTTGGTATATAGAAAGTTTGTAAAGGGCAGGGATTGAGTCCAATGCTACTATGCACTGAACTCAAACTGGTTCATTTGTAAAAGACAATGCATATGGACAATTTGTATTTTTTTGGAAATATATTAATTTTTAAATTTGCTACATGTATTAAGGAACAACATTATATAGAGCCATTTTAATTAGAGAGTAATAACTATTCCTCACCACTAAAATTTTACTTTAAACTTACCACAAAAATTACTTTTTTGCCTACTGGTAACAAGCTGTCATTTAAGATTTGTTGCAAAAAGATTGTAGATATAGTATTTCTCATTTAATAACACCGATATTTATAAAGAAGAAGAACAAGGTATTTTTTTGTGTTTATATATATTAAAAGGAAAAATTTAGGTACAATATCTTAAGTGCTGTTCCTTAGGTTCCCCTTTTAAGATTCAGTCATATGGTTACTTAACTAAAAAATACATTTTCATCCCATAAGGAAGAATCCACATGGCAGAATCTTAAGAAGGGAATTTAATGAACAACATTTAAATACTGTACATAAGTCTTGCTCATATTAAAATTCATACTTAAGTTTAATATTATTGATATTTAAGTTTAAAATTTTTTCAACTCTTAAAAAAAGATATAAGGATATCAATTGGAAGAATATGAAAATTTTTCATTCTCAATTGTTCCATTTTACCAAATGAAGAAGAATAAGCTTTTCAGACAAGGTTTCTCTCCAAACTAGTTTAGAGAGAAACCTTTCAAACTCCTCATATATATTTTTAGTAGATGCAAATTTTAAAAATTTAACCTTTGGATTGTAAGTTTTTTATATTCTTAAGATGCATGTCAAATTTTGTTCAAATCAAATGTTATTTACTATTCAATCAATGTACATATTTTTTATGCATAATTTTTAACTTCAAAAACATGAAATTTAAAATGTTATTGTGACATATCTATTGATTTTTGATCTTCTTGAAATTTTACAAATATAAAGGGTATAATAAGAGCATGTAATTCAATAATTAGATTTTCAAAATTTATATCCAATAAAAAGATATGAGAAAAGTTTGAAGGGTTTATTTCCAAACTAGTTTGGATAGAAACATTTTCCCTTTTTTGGAACATGGTAAATTTTGTTTTTTAAATAGTTTATACTTGAATTGGTAATAGGTTTGGATAAGAAAACACAATTTACTTGTATTTGAGTCTTAAGTTCTAATGTGTTCAAGAAGATCATTTAGTGTCCAACAAGTGGTATTATTGAAGACACGAGATTGCTTAAAAAATTGCTTAAGAAAAGTTGAAACTGTAGGTCCCGATACCTCCTCAATAGTTGTCGATCTATCAAGACTTAATGAAGCTCCACACCTCTTGATTTATCGAGTTACGAGATTTCTAATATAGCCTACAACGTTTTATTTTAAGTGGCTATTATTTGTGGGTTTATGTAACCTAATAGTATAACTCATTAGAAGGTCCATTAAGCTCCTATTTAAATAAGGTGGTAGAGACAAACCATAAGGTTTCTCAAAACTTCAATATTGAAATCCTAGTTTCCACCTATTGAACCTGTGAATTCATAAAACAGAAGAAAGAGATATGGCTCATTTGGGTTCTATACCAAGCAAAGTCTTTGGTATCAATAGTTGATGATCTTATTGGTATTCTGTGTGAAACTACTGCAAATCAACGACAACAATCAAAAGGGTTTTTGTGGAGTTAGTCATGTAGTGGGATTCATGAAAAAAAAAGTTAGTCACATACTAGAATCTATGCAAAGGAGTTAGTCACATACTAGGATCCATGCAAATGAGAAGTCTTCTATTAGATCAAGTCAAATTGGGTGTTGGAGCTAATACTGTTGGTATTTTTGGATAGGCTAGTGGGTTAAGATTCTTTATATTTGTAGCTACTTGATTCTTAATTAGTGGATTCTTCGAAAATAATGACCTGAAATTCATCCGATGAGATTTTTGTCAGTGAAGATTTTTCTCAATGTGATTAAATCGCCATGTCAAATTTATTTTCCACTACACTCTACTTAGTTTGGAGATTTGATTGTGCCTCCACTTGATTTGGATGTAATTTGACTAATTAATCAAATTTTGTAATTGAATTAATAAACTTGAGTCAATCTATAACCCAAATTTAAGGGATGGTCTTATGTATGCACTCGTTTATAGGTAGATGACTTCAGTCACCAATCTTAGTGTGGAATTCTCTAGGCTTGTTTAATGCAGGTCACCTTAATTAGATCAAGGGCATGATTGATCTATGTAAAGTTGTGATTTCCAACTATATTGTGTTGGCTTTAATTCCGTGCCAAATTTGATTGTAATTTCTTCAATAATTTTTTCCTTGTATGTATGTGGGCTTAATTGTAAGGGATGAGTGTGAGAGATCGGTGAAGAATCAAGCTTCAAAAAATGAACAAGTGGATTTCACGACTGGCTCGCGAGTAGCTCGCGAGAAGCAACCCGCAAAAAAGCCACTTGTAGAGCACATGACTGGAAGATGAAGAGTCGTGCCAGGCTGTTATTTTTGCGACTGTTTCGAGGGTAAGGCCAACCCGCGAAGGACCCGTGAAAGTCTTTATTTGGCAAAAAGTTGTGTTTTGCTTTACCAAGTCTTTACTCACACTATATATACTTTCATTACCCACAAAGTGTAAAGGGTACTTTTTAGAGAGAAAACCCTAGAAAATACACTTGAGAGTTAGAGATTGTTATACCCACAATCATCTACACATTTCCTTGTTGTTTTCCTTAACTCCTACCTCTCCATCTCTAGATCTTTGAGAGGTTGCTAGTCCAAACACTTATCACACCATTCTGATTGTAAAGTGAGATTTTGGTGCTATTGGGAAGCATTTGAAGGAGCCATTCATTGGTGGATGCAATTGGGCTGAATTGTTGGATTTGGAAAGCTAGAGAAGTTAGTTGGTAGCAGGAGCTTGGAGGGCTCAAATACATGACGTGGACTAGGCTTGGAGGGTCTTTTGTTTTTCGTGTACTCCAACTTTATTCTCTAGTGGATCGATTTCGACTTAGAGGATCGCGAAGAGGTTTTTTTATGAGTTCTTCAGTTTCCTCTTCTATAACACATCTTGGTGTTATCTTGTGTTTGTATCTCTCTTCTCTTACTTTTGTGCTTTACTTTTATTGTTTGTTGTTCATGTGTATGCAATAGAGTAGATCCGGTGATTGCAGTTCATTTACTTTTGTTCCTCATTTAGATAAGTTAGAGTAAAAGCAATTAAGCCTTAAAATTGGGGTCTGAACAAGCTCTTGGGTTTTAGCACAAAATCGAGCTTTTAATTGGTATCAGAGTAGGTACACTTGTCGGAGTTCAATATTCTAGTGTGATTCTAGACCCCGTGTGATATGGATAGATCTCAATCCCTTAATGCACCTCCCTATTTTGATTGGAGTAATTATGCTTTTTGGAAAGTACGTATGCATGCTTTTCTTTGTGCGATTGATAAGACGGTGTAGGATTCCATCGAAAATGGTTGGGTAAGACCCATAATAGCCAAATCTGAATGGGATAAGGCTACTCTTACTTTGGCAAACGCCAATAGCAAAAACAATTAATGCTATTTTCTGTGGTGTATCTACTAATGAGTTTCACAAGATTTCGCATGTGAAGATTGCCAAAGAGGCGTGGACCATTCTTGAGACAACTTTTAAAGGTACCAAGAACGTTAAGGAAACCAAGCTTCAAATGCTCACTACTCAGTTCAAAGAAGTAAAGATGAGTGACAATGAGTCGTTCGATTCCTATTATGGGAGACTTAACGAGATAGTGATTGCCAAGCTCAATCTTGGGGAGAAGATTGAAGACGCCAAGGTGGTGAGGAAAATCTTGAGATCCTTACTCGAAAGCTTCTGAGCTAAGGTCATAGCCATAAAGGAGAGCAAAATTTTGGATGAGATAAAGATTCAAGAACTCATTGGATCTCTCCAAACTTATGAGCTCGAACTGCCCTCTCATAAGTCCAGCAAATCACTTGCTCTCAAAACTAAATAAGAGAATGGGTGATTCCTCCAATGAAGACGATATAGAGAAGGAGGTGGCGTTTCTTGCAAATAATTTATGGAAATTTCTCAAGATGAAGAACAATGAGAAGTCGTTTGGCAAAGAAAAGTTCTCATCCTTCAAAAATGACAAGATAGAGTTCAATAAGGAGGATTGGAAAGACTCGTCATCAACCCAAGGAATCGTGTGCTATGAATGTAATGGGCATGGACATCTCAAGAAAGAATGTCCAAACTACTTGAGAGAAAAGGGTAAAGTGTTTACAACTACCCTTAATGATTCAGAAAGCTCAAATTCCGATTCGGAAAGAGAATGTGATAGTGATGGAAACTATTCAGCTTTCATGGCAATTACCATAGTTGACTCTAGAGATGAATTGAGTGAGTTGGTTGATGAGCTAGGTGTACATTCCAAAGGTGAAAAAGTTGATGATTCGGAAGATGAAGATGTGTATCTCAATGAAGGTGAGAAGAACCTTCAAGAAGTGTATGATTTGTTGCTTGAAAATTATGACAAATTTGCCAAAGTTTCAAAGAATGTTGTTAGAAAGATGAAGAAAATTGAAGAAAAGCATAAATCCACACTTGTGCAACTTAAGGAAGCTAAATGTGAAGTTGAAGGGCTAAAGGAAGAGTTGCTGAATGCTTATTCTAAAATCAAAATCCTTGAACTTGAAATAATCCAAGCAAATGTCAAAATAGAGTGCATTTCCACCAAGAAGCTTGATAGTGTGCTCTCTTCTTAAAAACCTTCAAATGACAAGACCAGTTTAGGCTATACCGATGAAGGAAGCTTAAGCAGCGGACCTAAGAAGGAAGTGAAGTTTGTGTTGGCAAAGAATGTAGACAAACCCAAGGTAGAGAAGCCTAAGGTTGAGATTCCCACTGTTAAGAAGAAAGTTATCGGTCCAAGACCAATGGAAAAAGGGAAGTCATTGCCTAAAAATCAAAGGAACCTCATGTGAAGCATTTCTGTCATCCTTGTGGAGTACAAGGACATACGAGGCCAAATTGTTTCAAGCTTCAGGCACTCAAGAGGGCTGATTCTTTGCGTGGCCAAGACAACTCAAGTTAAAAGTAGAAAATGAGGGACAACTCATTGGAGATGTTATGAAGATGTTGAAAAACATTTCACAATGCCTAGCTAGCTTCACCCCAAGGTTTGAGAGTTATGTCGGTCGTACCCCTCCTTCCAAGGATCTCACCTAAAACACTCGTACAATGTGGGTGAAGAAGGGTTATGTATGATCACTCACTATGCCCATGCATTAATACTTCCAATGTATTAGGGTTATAATTTCATGCATCATGATATATGCAATTTTCTTGTGTCATTGCTTCCATTTTAAGCATGTTTCTTTTATAAGTCTTTGTTTGTTTACTTTGTTTTTGTTGATCTTACTTTATTGCTTTGTTTTTGGAATGTGTTGAAAAATTCAAAAACCCATTAAAGTTGAAAAATCTCAAAAGTTTGATCGCTTGTGTTGTGTATATCACATGTTGAGTTTGGCCTAGTTCCTCCATACTAATGGCGTAGTGCATTTACGAGATTAGCTTGTTATGTATGCACATTTTTTTTAAGTGTGAGTAACATCTAGAAATCTACGTTTGATTGTTGTAAATAGATCTTCAAGCTTGTCTGGTCAATGGTCTTGCTTGATTTTGATACATACGTAGACTTGTGCCTATATATTTCCTCACAATTTTTTTTTTTCAAAAAGCTCTAAAAATGTTTATCTCTAAAAAGAGGAAAGAGCTAAAAAAGTCTTACTTCGAAAACTAGTTTGACTAGGAAAATATGGAGCAAATATGTTTTAAAATGTATGGTGCCAAAGCCAAAGACTTATTTATCAAAGAAATATAAAAAAGATCATGGCATCTTTTCTCAAAAAATTTGAGTTGTATTTGATCAAAAGTATGACATATGGAAGCCAAATGAAAAGTTTTCCATTAATATGTAAACACATTGGTGAGGGGTCATATGTGCAAGGGAGTCAATCTCGTACTGGAGGCTGTAGCAATTTGACTAGTGGAACAATATATTTCGGTATCGGTTAATACTGGTGTACCATTTCAGGTTTACCATTATTATTATTATTATTATTATTATTATTATATATGTATGTATGTATGTATGTGTGTATGTAACTCTGTGTGTGTATTATAATAAATATAAAAGTTTATCATAAAACATTACCCCAATTCAAAACAAATTATTCATAATTTTAAACTTTAGCATCAATTAAAAGAAAAAAAAAACACAATATAAAAAATAGAAAACTTAATTGTTCATTGCATACTAAGAAAACAAATAATACTAATAAGTTAATGTAAGTAAGTTACCATTCTGTTCTTACAAAAATTCAAAAATTACAAAACTAAAAAAAAAAAAAAAAAAATTTAAAAAAAACTTTTTTTTTGTATCGGCCGGTATTGCCCAAAATTGGCCGGTACGGCTAGTATTTAAACCGATGTGAAATGTTGGCGTTTTGATACTAATATATGTGCCGGTATGGTATCAACCACCTTGCATAGATGTTCATTTGTACAAGTGAGACAGGTCACTTGATTTCGTACTAGTTGTATATGACTTGAGTGAATTGATCATTGAAGTTTTATACTAGACTATGGACTAGTTCATACTTGATCCACACACATAACAAACAAGTTTAATGTTCAATAAATGTCTATTCCATTTGTGTAATTGTACGTGTTCAAATGTGATATGTGTATACTTAATTGCTTGTTAATCAAATCCAAAAAGATTTTTGATTATTTTATTTGTTTTTGAAAGTGTTTTTTTTTTTTTTTTTGGTGTTAAGAGTATTTCCAAAAAGCCTATTTTGTTTGTTGAAAAACTCCTCCAGAGGCATTTTCACCAATAAGTTGTGAGTAAGATCTTATTTGTGAAAATGAGGAAGCTATTTTCAGTTTCTTCTAATTTTTGCACAAAGAGTTTCACGACTCCCTCACGACTCCTTCGCGAGAAGTAACTTCCTACGAAACTTGTCTTGTGCTTTAGATGCCATTTCACAAGTAACTTCGCGAGTAACTTACCCACGAAATGAGCGAATTTTCAGTTTGAAAGCCAAACTATGACAGTTTTTCAAATCATTCATTTTTATCTCCTTTGTGCCTCTCTCAACCCAAAACACTATTTTCTCCAAAAATTCAACATAATCTCAAGGACTTTCATCCCTAAAACTCATCTAAGGTATGTTTTAACACTTTTTCATTCTTGAATCCTTCGATTAAGTCTTAGATTCTAGGATTTCTAGGGTTGGGTTATTTTTTAAAGGGGTTGGAAAAAACTTATTTTCTTGTAAATTTTTTTAATTTTCATGATTGGTTTTTGTCCCATTGTATTTGTTTGTGTTTGTGTTGGCCCCAAGTGGCTTTTTAACATGTATTTAGGCAATATTTCAACATGTCCATGCATTGTTTTACAAGTTAGTGGTTTGTATGCACTCTAAGTGTTTGATAAAATGCCTAAATGACATTTTTTCATTGTTTTAGACTCCGATGAATACCAATTTTTGGGGTTTACTATGTTTTTACATGCTTAACATGTTTTAAACTTTAGTTTTGTGTTTTACACACTTTGCCCCATGAGTGTCTTGTCATGCATTGCTCATGCATCTCACACGCACACCACAAGCACACTTGACGCACACACTCGATCACTTGATATGTTTTGCATTTTACTCTTGCTAAGTAAGTCTTGTTAGACCTTTAGCACTTAAAACATGATCTTGTGACTTTGTTTGCTTGTCTTTATGCTTTTTAGGACCATTGTGTTCATTTTTTTTTAACTAACTTGTGTCTAATCAAGTTTGTTTCTATGTTTGTATTTTTTTTTTTTTGTTTCTTTGTGTTGGTGTTTGTTTTGCAGATGCCTCTTATTAAGAGAAAGGCCACAAAGAAGTCTTTAAAGTGTCCCCACACCTCCTGAGATTCATTTCAAAATGACAATGCTAACATGACCTTTCTTGATCACTACAAATGGGCCCCAATTGTCCTAGAGAGGGCTATGGACTTATAGTCCCTAGAGGGCACCTTCATTTTGGATGTGTTCAAAGAAAGGACATGGATAAAGTTGCTTAATCCGATGGATGATGTGTTTGAAGATATCATTCGAGAATTCTTTGCCAATGCCTTTGTGGAAGGTGATCACATCAATTGTTGGTTGTGGGGGGGGGGGGGAGTTCTCAATCTTGAGGGAATCAACTTAAGAGGTTTTGGAGATTCGTTCGACGACTCCGGAAACATCTCTTCAATATGATGAGAGAAGGGAGAAGCTTGAGCCTCTTGTGGAAATTCTTGGAGGACAACTTAAGAAAAAGGCATTGCACACCATTGAGTTCACCTTGGAAATGCATGCCTTGGTGTACATCATGGTCTTCAACCTTTACCCGGTGAAGAACTTGACGACTTTGTCAGTACCAAGGACTATATTCTTATTTGATCTCTTCACTCACAAGGAGATCGACATCTGTGGTCACATTTATTACCTCTTCATCAAAAACATCACAAAGAAGAATGCAAGTCTAACTCTATCGTTCCCAAACCTTGTCATATCTCTTATTTTAAGGGCAAGGGTGACGATTCCAAGTGGGCTTCCGATCATGCAAAAGGAGGACCCCATTAGTAAGCAGACCATCATTCGAAGCAAAGCTTATATCCTCGACCAAGCATCGGTGTCTCTCAAATTCCAAGAGATGATGCTGCAAAAGAAGAAGGAGACACTGATGAGAAATCGAGCATTTCACTTCAGTCTCGGAGGAACTACACAACCTTCTTCCCAAACGTAAGCAAGAGCACCCAATCAACTTGATCATCTAATTGGAAGGGTTGAAGAGTTGCATATGATGCTAGCTTCATTTATCAACTACCATGACTCAATTCACATACCTTCAAGGCCAGATCATTGCCCTTTCGTTTCAAGTTGATGACTTAATGCACAAATTGGAGCTGGAGTCAAATTCGTAGTTCGATACATTCTAGTACCTTTGGCCATTTCGGTCAAAAAGAGGGAGTAGATCATAGTTTGAGGGGGAGTACAGCCTGAGGGGGAGTAGTAACATTAGTATAGTATTGGTTTATTTTGGTGGTTTCTAGTTTATTTTATGCTTTTATAATTGCTAGTTGTTTACAATGCTTTTGTTTAAAGCTTTCAAGTACTTTAGTTTAAAACTTAATTTTCTTTAGTACTATTTGTATCTTGGTTTTTATAGCCATTTCTTGATGCTTATTGTTTTTTATTGCTTATAGCCTTAGTTTCTTTAATGCATCATGTATTTGTTGGACATGCAATTGATTTCAGCATTGCTCTTAATTGCATTGCATGTCTGGATGATCATTTACTTGATAAATGTTCATTGTAGTCATTTCCTAATGACTATTTATATTTGATCAAGTTATGCTTATTATCATATATTCATTTTGACATCTTGATTGTTTTTTACTTTTTCCATATACGTACCTTGTGTTCTACTTGTCTTTGAGCTTAATGAAATTTTGTTGTTATATGCAAGTGTTTCAGGATATAGGTGTTTTTGGTGCAAGTGCTTCATAGCCTTTAGATTTAGGTGTGAGTGAATTTTGCCTGTGTTCCGAAACTCCCGTTTAAGTTTAGAGTCTGTTTAGAGGTTTTGTCACAGAATAGCCAAATGAGGAGATTGTAAAGTTGTGATTTACAACTATATTGTGTTGGCTTTAATTTTGTGCCAAATTTGATTGTAATTTCTTCAATCATTTTTTCCCTGTATGTATGTAAGTTTAATTGTAAGGAATGAGTGTTAGAGATTGGTGAAGAATTAAGTTTCAAAAGATGAACAAGTGGATTTCGTGACTGGCTCGAGAGTAGCTCACGAGAAGCAACCCGTGAAAAAGCCACGTGTAGAGCACATGACTAGAAGATGAAGAGTCGTGCCAGGTTATCATTTTTGCAACTGTTTCACGGGTAAGGCCAACCCGCGAAGGACCCGCGAAAGTCTCTGTTTGGCAAAAAGTTGTGTTTTGCTTTACCAAGTCTTTACCCGCACTATATATACCCTCATTATCCACAAAGTGTAAGAGGTGCTTTTTAGAGAGATAACCCTAGAAAATACACTTGAGAGTTAGAGATTATCATACCCACAATCATCTACACATTTCCTTGTGATTTTCCTCAACTTCTACCTCTCCATCTCTAGATCTTTGAGAGGTTGTTAACCCAAACACTTACCATACCTATTCTGAGTGTAAAATAAGATTTTGGTGTTGTTGGGAAGATTGGAAGGAGTCATTCATTGGCGGATGCAATTAGGCTGAATTGCAAAATTCAGAAAGCTAAAGAAGACAAGGCTCCAAGAAGTCAATTGGTAGTAGGCGCTTGGAGGGCTCAAGTGCATGGGATAGACTAGGCTTGGAGGATATTTTGTTATTTATATACTCCAACTTTATTCTCTAGTGGATCAATTTTGACTTGAAGGGTCGCGAAGAGGTTTTTCGTCGAGTTCTTCGGTTTCCTCTTCGATAACACATCTTGGTGTTATCTTGTGTTTGCATCTCTCTTCCCTTACTCTTGTGCTTTACTTTTATTGTTTGTTGTTCATGTGTATGCACTAGAGTAGATCTGGTGATTGCGCTTCATTTACTCTTGTTCCGCACTTAAATAAGTTAGAGTAAAAGCAATTAAGCCGTAATTTTAAAATTGAAGTCTAAACAATTAAGCCGTAATTTTAAAATTGAAGTCTAAAACCGAGCTTTCAATCTACAATTTAGCTTAACCATGCTCGTTCTCTCTGATAGAGGATCTAAGTCTGGGGCTTCGACTGGTCAAGTGACCATGAGTTTGGCAATATACTTGATGGTCAATCGAGGGTTGCAATTCTAGGCCTGGCGTGCTAGGCTTACTCAGGTTAAACTCTCTTAACTGGCTCTTGGACCTATCCTTCTTGCGATTGAACGATTTCTCTTCTCGACTCTATACCACAAGTTTAGACAAAAGGGTTGATCTAATCGAACTTTTTGAGAGAAAATTTTCATTATTGGGCAACAATTGGCATCGGGATCACTAGTGGATATTCTAGAAAAAATGTTTTCAATAATGACACGAACTCACAACGATTATCAGATAATATTGTCTACAAACTTGGGAGGAAGGGGACAAATAGAAACTGCTGGTGGGTGGGGAAAAGAACTAAATGAAATTTAAGAGGAAAAAAAAGAAAAAAATGGCTGTTCCCTATCTGAAAGGTTGGCGGCCAAATGCATTGGGCAAGGGGTGTTGCTACTTTAGTGGATAGGTCGATTATAAGTTTTATAACTATCAGTGCTATTAAAGGCGAACCAGAAACTTATCTTCCCTTTTTGGTGCATAAACATATTGCCATTGAGGGCCATATCTTCTCTTTCAATTGATTATGACCTCTGATATTCCGCCACCTCAATCCGCCTAGGCATCTGAAGAATGCATTGCATTGCAGTACTTGAGGACCTCGTTTCATTCTTCGGTCAACTTGTCCAAGCATCATGGAGACATGTAAAATCAAACAACAATGCATGACAAGGAAATGTGACGGAAAATTTTTCATCCATTACTTTTGAATTTTTTTCCCTTGTCGGTAGTGGATTCATGACATACGAGTACAAGTTCGTCAAAATTTTGATAAAGACAGCCTGAAAGCTTGAGATTAACCAGTTTCCTTCTTGTACGCCATGTGTTTCAGTTTATTTTTTTCCCAATAAATCAGCTAAATTTCATTCATCAAGTAAAAGGTTACAGCTTTAACTTGAGTGGTATGGGATGGGATAGCTTTTAAAACCAAAAGTTAAAATAATTCTCAAATAAGCAAAAGCTTAATTTATGCTTCATACTTAATATATGCTCAAATTAACAAGCTTATGTGGGAAACTGCTAATATGATTGAGGGGCAAATAAAAAAAAAAGGGAATGGACAGGATGA
Source organism: Quercus lobata (assembly GCF_001633185.2). NCBI lineage: Eukaryota > Viridiplantae > Streptophyta > Magnoliopsida > Fagales > Fagaceae > Quercus > Quercus lobata. The sequence continues at coordinate 19,790,163 of NC_044909.1, forward strand.
TGTGAAGTGGGCACCACTTCATCTACTGATGATCTATTATAAAACATTGAGAACTTCTGGTGTTACAAGCTGGAGCCAATATGGATGCAGAAAAAAGCAAGTGAACTAATAGAGGTCTCATCTTTAGTGGGAAACCTTGAATTGCATTAATATGCTATGATTGATTATGGAAAAGAGCCAATACCACTGAAGTGTAATTTAGTGGAGAATACATAAAACATTAATTGATAAAGACAATACCACTCAATCAATAAGAAAGAAGAAGATGAAAGAAAAGTAATGGGTGTGTAACACAGTACTATGGCCATTAAGACCGAATCCCAACTTCACTAAGCAATCCTGCTCTGTTCAGGTTCTGAAAAAACATGTAATAAAATATGCAAAAGCTTTACATCAACCCAACATTTGGAAAGTTCAACCAATAATTTGGTGGGAAATCAAGCTGATGCCACTAGGAAATTATCGACTACCAAATCATTCCCAAGTTACATTATGATTGCTATGCGTAATACACTGAAAACCCATTAAGGAGTAAAACAGTGCACCAATAAATATGATCATATAAAGTTAAGATCATTATAAATTAATCTCCAACAAAAGATATCACAATAGTGTCAAAAGGTCAATGAGATGACGTATTGGCAAAGATATGAAATGCTCAGTTTTGGATGAAATACATTGTGCATCCATTACATACGGTATCAAAAAATTGGGCTTTCTTCTGGCATAATGGATTTTTCCTTTTTTTTTCCCTCTAGCGTAATAATAGATTTGCCTGGATATATACTAAATATAAATAAGATAAGTGGCAAGCAATGTAGTTTCGTGTTTCTTTTTGGACGCAACAATTATAAGATGATGACATGATTAATACATGATTATGACGTGATTGTCAACATTAACACCTGATAAATTAAGATAACAAGGGTATATTTCAGAACAAACATGATTAAGTTCTATAATGCCTCTCTGAATCAGAAGCTCCAATTCCCACCAAAAAAAAAAAAAAAAAAAAAAATTTCATTACTTTGTTGGTAGAGTGCTGGTAGGTTTATGCAACTGTCATATCCTTGCATGTGAAATTAGGAATGAGCACTTGTGCATCCAGAACCAGCATTGCCATTGAGGGATATATATGGAAGCATTCAGGCAAGCAGCTGTCAGGGTCAGCCAAACAAATGTATTCATTTAGCCTTACAACCCTGGTGCCATATATGGTGGAGAAAGAGAACATTTTGAGGAGACCCTGAGACTTTCATATAACTTATACGAAATTCATTTTATGAAAAAACTTAAATCTATGGATTTGGTTTCAATTATTATTATTTTTTTTTCTCAACTTCTTTACTTTTTCTTCTTATGGGATTTTCAGACACACTTACACATAGGTGGGGACGGGAGGAGTGAAGAGGGGGCAATTGCTCTCCTACCCCACCAAAAAAATAAATATTTAGTGATAGACTTCTTTTATATTATAGTTATAATCAATACATATTATCTTTTGTATATGTCAAAATTCATTTGAAAAATTGAAAGATATCTTTTCCTATTTTATTAATTTCTTTTAAGATTCAAAATCTATAAAAGGAAAATGATGGTAGAGTTAAAAGATAAAAATGGGAAGAAGTTAGGGAGAAGAAAAACAATATTATTGTTACCTTTCAAGAGTGAAATTAAAAAAAAAAAATATATATATATATATATACACACACACATATATATAAAAGACTTCAAATTCTTTATGTAATAATTAATCTCATTCATTAAAATTGTGTATAAGCAATAAAATTTGGGGATATACTACCAAATAATATAAATTTACTTTAATTTGTATTGAGGGACAATTTTTTCTACATGCCACATGCCAACCTTATTAGACTTCACTTGCCCAATCAGCAAAAAATACATTAATGGGTCGCTACAAATTATTTCCTACACCATGAAAGATTTTGGACCTACTTCACTAAAAATTGGGCCAAAAACCGACTATTACATCACTAAGCCAAAAGCCCAAAACCCCTTCACTTCACTTTACAAATGGCTAAATCCAGAATTGGGCCTACAAGCCCAAAATCCCAAACTTTTCTTAACTACACTAGACTAATAATCCAGCCCAAGGAAAATAAGCAAGGGTTGAAAAGCCCAAAGAGACTACGCCACATGTGCAACCCAAAGAGAAGGCCACAAGGACTGGGCCCACTTCACGAGCTTCAGGCCATGTGTCAAAGCCGAGGAGAACAGCCCATTACTGAAGCCCATGTGAATAACTAATTATAGCTAGGCTGGTTCCTCCTTAGTTCAAGCTAAACCAGACAACAGCTAGGCCGACCTACAACCTCTAGCAATCCATGTCCACAAGTAACACATCAAGCATACAAACCTCACCCATGACATAGCTTAATATGATAAGACCTTCCTAATATCAAAACCCAAAGTCTAACCAAGACTTAAAAGCTAACATTGCATGTTGTCCAGTAGCCTATGCACCTTCACTAAAAAGGAAAGAAAACCAAATAACTTAAGGGAATTGAACTTAAAATCTTTAGCTAAGACTAGGAAAAAGAGTTATAACCCTTTGCTGATTGGTCCAAATCTTTTGTCTCTACCAACCACCACCAAGATCACATTGTAAAATGGTGGCATTAGGGCAAGGGAACCACCCCCCCCCCCCCCCCCCCCCACACACACACACACACACACACACACACACAACCTTAGCCTATGTTTGGTTCAATAGAAATTGATTTCCACAAAATATTTTCCACCATTATATATGGGTTTTTGGGGTGACAAAAAATGTTGGTCAACCGAAAATTGTTTTCCAATTAATTGTAAAAAAATACACTTATGGCAAAAATTGATTTATGCCTTCATTTTTCATAAACCATTTTCTGCCCTACCCAAATCTTATATTGACCAAATCTCCACCCCCCACCCTCACTATCTGCAACCCAACCACCATCCCCCACTAACATCCCTAGTCCCCGATGAGAAAATAGTTGAAAATATATTTCCATATTACATTTTTAAGAACACAACCAAACACTTGAAAATATTTTTTGTAGTATTTTCAAGAATGCAATTAAATACTTTAAAATATTTTCAATTGAGTGTTTAAAAGTTATGTAAGGACTCAACTTGTAACGACCCAAAATGATATTGGGTTCACACGTAAAAATGCCCAAACAATATCATTTGTAGAGCGTGAGTTTGAAAGGCTAGGCCTTGGTCACCGAACGGTAGTTAGTCGTGGTGTTCATATAGAATTAAACCGTGTACGCTCGAGGAGTCTTTCTCCTTGAGGCAGTCTGGGAGGCTCTGGTTCTTGGCCTTTTTTCCCAGCCTCCTTTTTGGATTGCTTGCTTCTCGTTTTCTATTAACCTGTATCCCTTATCCTACGTTCACGTGTAAGTTTGACTTTCCAGGACTGATACTTGTCCCATCAGCCTATACCCAAAGTGGTTGGGGATGGTTGTAAAAGCTGAAGAGTATGGCTCTTTTAGGTGCAGAGTATTCAATGGCAGTAATGGCAGTTTTCCCTTTGTCTTTGGTCGTTATACTATCCAACGTCCCTTTCTCTATTAATATAGATATTTTAGGTTTTTTCCAAAACTGTTCCTATACCGTTCTTGCCCTTTCTTTCAGGAGGACCTCGGATATGCCGAGGACAGAATTATCCTCGGCTATGTCTCAAGACTACTTGGACTTTTATTACATGTCCTCGGCTATACCCCTCCTCGGCTCAGGCCTTGAGCCCCAATGTAAAAATGGGCCAGGGCCACAAATTATTGGGCCCCACAATAGCCCCTCAAAATCCTGTTGTCCGACATCTTAGTCGGAGAGGAGGGTTTTGGTGATGCCAAGCCTTCATTACAGCTCGTTTAGCTCTGACCTTTATTAATGTTAGTGTCCCTTCATCTATTTAGGAAATGCGTTGGGTTACAAGACATTCGTCTAGATTTTCACACGGGGCGCTCCTGCCGTTTCAGTGTACGAGACGCATCTTTAATAGATTTACATTACGAGGCCGATCAAATCTGTCGGTTATAGATGACATTGGGGAGTTGAACAGACGCTACCTCATTTTCAGATCTTCTTGGAAATCTGTACGGATTAAATGCCACTGAAATTACCTTCCATATAAGAAGCCAGACGAGAGGGTATTCCCTTCGCGTAAAGACCCTTTATCCTTTCTAAAGCCTTAAACCTCAAGCTATGCTCAAAGTTTTCCTTATCAGCACAGACAAAGCTTATAGTGTGCCACGTTTGAGGTAGAAGCGGGGATGAAAAGATCACATCCTTCTCAGAAGCGTTATGTCCCTTCGAAACTTAAAATGGCTCGGTCAGGGCAGGGTTGGCAGAGACTCAAGATACTTCCCACCCTCCTTCAGCCAAAATCCGAAACAGGTGCTAGTCGCATCAAGCTTTTGGTGTGATTGAGCTGGGGTTATCCATTATCAGTACCAGACGCTCTCCTATGAGCATAGCTAATATGGCACCCGCGTGTTAGGAGTCAGGGCTGACGCAGGGATTAAGTATCCCTGCTTCTTCCTCTGTTCCTTCACTGGTGCCTCCTTTTACCTCCCCTTCTTCTTCTTTCCCATCACTAGATCCATCCTGGTACTTTTACTTCTTCCTCTTCTTCTCCTCTTCAATCAAAAGGTGTCCTCCTCTCAATATGGTGGCTACTAGAGCAGAATTTAAAAAAACTTCTTATTGTTGTTTGTTTTGTTGTTTTTTTATTTATTTATTTTTTTTTATTCTTGTTTTTGTAATTTGTTTCCTATATAGGCTTGTTTAAGCCTTTCATTGTATGCTGTACTACTTCTTTACATTAATAAAAGTTGCCATTGTTTTATTCTATGTATTCTTTCTTTCCTGCAATGGTTTTGCCATGAATGGACGTACTACCGTATGACTTCTTTTCATTTTTATACTCTGAACAATGCTTAGGGCCGAAATCCCTGTTAATAAAAAGACCTTACTCTGCGCTTACTGAAACTATCCAGCACAATAATGCTGACTTGAACAAATGATACTTAGGGCAGAACTCAACTTGTAACGACCCAAAATGATATTGGGTTCGCACGTAAAAAGGCCCAAACAATATCATTTGTAGAGTGTGGATTTGAAAGGCTAGGCCTTGGTCACCGGACGGTGGTTAGTCGTGGTGTTTATACAGAATTAAACTGTGTACGCTCGAGGAGTCTTTCTCCTTGAGGCGGTCTGGGAGGCTCTGGTTCTTGGCCTTTTTTCCCGGCCTCCTTTCCAGATTGCTTGCTTCTCCTTTTATATTAGTCTGTATCCCTTATCCTACGTCCACGTGTAAGTTTGACTTTCCAGGACTGATACTTGTCCCATCAGCCCATACCCAAAGTGGTTGGGGGTGGTTGTAAAAGCTGAAGAGCATGGCTTTGTCAGGTGCAGAGTATTCAATGGCAGTAATGGTAGCTTTCCCTTTGTCTTTGGTCGTTATACTATCCAGTGTCCCTTTCTCTATTAATATAGATATTTTAGATTTTTCCCAAAACTGTTCCTATACCGTTCTTGCCTTTTCTTTCAGGGAGACCTCGGATATACCGAGGACAGAATTATCCTCGGCAATGTCTCAAGACTACTTGGACTTTTATTACATGTCCTCGGCTATACCCCTCCTTGACTCGGGCCTTGGGCCCCAATGTAAAAATGGGCCAGGGCCACAAATTCTTGGGCCCCACAAGTTAGTACTAGGCATAGCAAACCACATTTCCAAATTTTTATTTATGTCCTATTTGATTCAATTCATTTTGGCCTATGTTTCAAAATTTTCATTTTAATACTTTATGTTTGATTCCATTTTATATTAGCCTTTTATGTTTTAAAATTTTCATTTTTGTGAAGGACTAAAAAAATGTCAAAATGAAAATTTTGAGACGTTTAGAGTCAAAACTAAATCAAATATGAATTGTCAAAATGAAAATTTTGAAATGTAAATAGCTAAAATAAGAACAACATCAAGTTTTAAAGTCAGAAGTGTATTTTTGTCTTTTTTTAAGCCTCACTTTTTTAATGTAACACTTTTAAAAAAATTTGAAGAAAAAAAAAAGTTGTACCGAACAAAGTCTTAGGTTTTTTTTAATTTTTTTTTTATTTTTATACACAATTAAGAATTGAAATTCTCCATGTTTGAAAACAATTATGATATTTTTATTGGTATCTTCCCATTATACTCTTTTATTATCTTTTAAATCATTTTGATGAATTTCTTGTTGATTTGTGAGATTTTAATTTTCTACTATATATTTTTTTTAATTATCCTTAATTAATAATAACTTTATTTATAGATCTCATTTGAGAGTTAATTAATTTTTATATTTTCTATTTTTTCTTAGTGTTTCATATCCAAATTTATTTTTTAATCATTATAATTAAAAAAATATTTTGAAATAAAAGAAGTACTATCTACAATATAAAATTATAATATGACAAGAATAAAACAAATTTTAAATTTAGTTTATCAAAGTTACTATTGTAATTTCAATTAATAATAAAATCGTCAAAATTGTCAACCTTTCCAAACAAAAACTTTAACATATAACTCAATAAATTAATACTGCCAAACCAAAATTTATTTAATTTATATAAAAAAAAATGTTCACGATTCATCATAAAATTTAATAAAAAGGATGAAAAATTATATTATGTTTTAAAGTAACAGTTTTAGTTTACCTTGGATAAGCCAAGGCATAGTAAAGGAGAAGAATTTGGGTTCAAATCCCTACTACTATTAATTATTGTAAGAAAAATAAAAACAATTATATTGTAGATTGCTGATATTAGCTTTTTTCAAATGTAGAGTAATAAGATTTATTGTCAATAAATTCAAGATTAAACACTGTCCTTAAATATTTTTAAAAAATTATATAAACCTTGCCCATATATTGTCACCACAATATATATATACACAAACATCTTTCTCATGCCATATATACCTTGTATATTGCAAAAGAGGACAAATCGTCCTCCCCACGCCAGTTCTAAATTCATAATTACCCAGAAGAAAAAATAAAGAAGATTCCCCATTGTATAGGATCAGGATAAACCCTAGACTAGAGACATTTTTCCTTTTTGGTGCTTCGACCTATCTAATCTTTATTCTTCTTTCAGTTGATACTAATGACCCTCGAATTACATCATTACAGTACTTCGGGATGGCCTCTGCAGCATGCATGGTAGTACTTGAGAGCAAAATTCATTCTTTAGTCAACTTGTCCAAGCATTGTGGAGACACATTGAATCCAACCAATATCTATGTCAAGCCAATCTGACACTTCAGAACTTTGCATTACTTTACTTTAAAAAGCCTTCATGATCTTTCCAGATATCTGACCTGTGAAAGTTTGAAAACAGTGGCATTTGTTTTTTCCCGTAGTGCAAGCTTTTTGGATTTATCATATTCTTGCTAACAAATAGCTATGAATGATTAATCTCACCTGTATATATGCATGATGACGTGAAGTAGGTCCTTTCAATATTTTCGTGATAGTTAGCGAGATAGGTCATAATTGGTACCATCAGCAAATAAGAAAGTCACATTCATAAGCTGAAGCCAATAAGGGTTGTAAGAAGAGAAAAATTAAATGGGAAAAGAAATTTATAGATATCTCACCCTTTGAGTGGATAACATTGAAATGCATCCATGTGTTGGTACTAAGGAATAGCCAAGTACACTCAACTTATATTAGTGGAAAATTCTTTAATTTATAAAATATTGACTGAGACACTAACACCAAACCAAGCAAATTGTTGGGTAACATTATTAACACTTGCTCAAATCAAAACTAAAAATGATAATCCTTGTGGCTACTAAGCAAATTGTTGGATTGCTTTAACTTTCAGTACATGGTTAATCATGGTATTGATTTGATCTATTAGTGGAAGTTATTGAGTTGGTTAGCAGAAGAAATTGATGTTTGAGTTTCAAACATGTAATTATTTGCATCTCCTCATTCTATCTATCTCTTACTTATTTCCCATTTTTAATCATTTACTATGCACATAATTAATTAACTAGGTGAACGAATGGAGACGTGCTTATAAGTGGCAAGCCGCATTTCTTTCTTTCTACTCTTTATTCTCTTATTCTCTTGTTACCATTTGTTAGGGTTATATTTTGTAAGTGTCGGCAAATTCAAGTCAAAAGACTCAAAACGTATTTTGATGTATTTGAGTTGTCCAATTTTCTAATCTCTAAGATGAAGTGAAGATCTATTTGAAGACACAAGTGAAGATCTATTTTAAATGAAGAAATAAATTTGTCCCCTACTTTACCTTTTCCAAGTGTATAATGGTTTCTGCAATATGTTATGATAACTAGAGGGATGCACTTAGAAACAAATCCCATGGAGAGAGGGCAGAATGCCATAGGCTATTAGGTCATATTGACTTTAAACGCATAATCTAATCTCATCTAATAAGTTATATCTAAGCAAACCATGGTGTGAAAACCTTTCAACATCGATTGTTTATTTTGGAACGCATTGTCCTTACAAGATTGGGCTTATTGTCATAAGAAAACAAGTAGCTGCCTCTAATAAATGCCATGATCATGTTGTATCACACGAAAAACCCATGATAGTGTAATCAGCAAAACAACGAAAAACATAAAGATATACAGGTAAGTTGACTTGGTGTCCATTCGAAAAATTATTCTGGGATGATTCACATACACTGTTTCGCAAGAACTGAACAGTAGAACCATTACGAATCTGGGCTGACAGTGTAACTTTATGAATCAGAGACGCGCAAGCTTTATATAACAATCAATAACATTGACAGGTTTTCTTTAATGGACAAGCTTGGATGATTTTATTAAAAAAAAAAAAAAAATGCTTGGATGATATTAAAGCTGAATAAGTGGCATACCTTAATTTATAGATCCTTTTCCTTTTCTCTGTTCGATGCGTAATACTGTAATAATGCATTGACATAAACAATACGCAATCATGACATATTGACATGGTCTCGTCTCGCCAATTAGAACCCTCAAGTACTGGTATTTGCAGGGCAAGCTATAGCCTAGAAAAGTGAGTGCAAAACACCATCTCAAGCTCTCACACGCTTTTTCTGTTCCTTACTTTTTTAACGTTGGTGTTAATCCTTATTTAAAACAATTCTTCAAGGTATAAATACGTTATCACAACATATTTGTCAATTTTTGATTGGATAACATTACTTACACATAAAATTATTACCCATAGTTGGTGAAAGATAATTCAATTGCCACTTTATACATATATAGTAAAGTGTGTATTGAATTGTGTCTCTATGAACTTACTGTATTAAAAAACAATTTTAGAGATAGAAAAACATAAATCGGCGAGTCCCGCTAAATGTTAATTTGTTTGGCAAATTGTTTTCATAAAGCAGTGCTTAGAAATCTGTATTTGTTCTTAAGATCACGGTATAAAACAGAAAATTAAATATATATATATATATATATATATGTATCCCTTTAAGTGTTTTTATTCTTCATTTTCTTGCAACAAAAGCAACTTGCTTTTTAATTCAATCTTCTCGGCCAGTGAACCAAGCGAGCGTCGAGCCCAAGTTGAAGTCGTCAAAAAGCCCAGACATCCGTTGATTAAGCCAGCCCAAGTCCAAGATCATCTGGCCAGCTCACTTTATGATGGTAGGTCAATTAAGTAAATCAACGCTAATTTCGGGGCCGTTCTCAGCCCACTCACAACTCCACCAGTCTAAGAGAGAGAGAGAGAGAGGACAAACGAATTGAGGCATTACCATTGTTATTGTAGGTTGTAGGTTGGGATGGGTGACGGTAGGTTAAGGTTGTATATATTGGAATTGTTATTTGTATTTGGATTTGATGTGGTTTAACCTGACGTTTTGGAGATTGTTGTAGCATTCTATTGATGCTTTTTTTTTTTTTTTGGGTGACTTTGGGTTTAAAAATACCGCTTTCATTTTTTATTGACCTTTTTTTTTTTTTTTTTAAGTTTGCCTTATAAACTTATGAAACCCCTCATTTTAACAAGTCATCATTATTAATATATAATTTTAAGTTGTTTTTTAGAGTTACAAATTGTGCCTAACAATCTTAGTTTAAATTACTGTCTTTTTTGATAAAGCAATCCAATACTAGACAAATTTTGATTCAATTACATTCGATTTTCTCTAAACAAATTCTAATAAAATTATACATGGAATTTTCTTTAAAATCTATGACTTGAATTTTCATTAAGACAAAGTTTAACTACAAAATTAGTTGTAACCTAAGACTACAACTTCCTTTAATAAAATTAACATTATTACATTTTTTTTATGTCAATCATATATTATTTACTATATGATTTATAAGTTTATATTTTATGCATAATTTTAAACTAAAAAAACATGCAATTTAAACAATTTATTGATGACATAGTTATTGATATTTAATTTTCTAAAAATTTTGCAAGCATGGAGGATATAAGTTGAAAATGTAATTCAATAGTGAATTTGTCAAAATTCACCTTCAATAAAAATATATTAAGTAAGCTTGTAACCATAAACTACAACTAATCCAATTTTATAATTAAACTTTTTCATTTTTCGTTATTAATACTTATTGTATCATATATATATATATATATATATAAATAATTTAAAACATTAAAAATTTGCTGAACTTTACTGTGTATTGCACCGATCAAACACTAGTTTAGGACGGCTTATTAAATTGTTTTTGGAGGATGAAAACAATCCCCTCTATTTGTCGTCTGAGGGTATACCTTGCTCAGAAGCTTAATTCTTTGCTTGTCTACAGAATTAATAATAATAATAAAATAAATAAATAAACAAGCAAGCAAGCAAGCCAAACATAAAATTCCAATCATATTTATATGTACGATAACTCAATTATTATTAATTTTATCGGTGAATTTCACTAAAGAAACAAACATGTATAGGAATGAAGAAGAATATAAAAATAGGTAATCATGGGATCCTCGGTTATTGTTTCCCAACACATTGAGCTAGGAAACATGAACATTGATCATTGATCATTGCTGTTGGAAACCCAAACCTTTCACGAGTGGAAACCCAAACCTATGTGGCTGTCGACTGTCGAGAGGACATAAATGCATATAAGTAGCTTGCTCCCTCTATTCCTCACAAACCTTTCACGAGTGTACGTGTATGTAATACTACGATATTGGCATTGCCTTACAAGTGATCTGAAAGTTAGAACTCATCGTAGCTTGGCCAAATTGCTCAGGTTTTGGTTGCATAACATGCTTTGTTCCTTGCATCACCTTAATTTGGCCAAATTGCATAGGTTTTGGATGAAGGCCAAAGCTGTAAGTGTAACCAGAGTATTAGAATTTCCTCATGAATATACACTACAAAAAAACTAGACTATTGCGGCAGGGGCTATTGCGATGGTTCTACGCGTCAGCGTTGCGCTGCCGCAATAGCTCTATTGCAACGGTAACAAAAAAGGCCACTATAAATGCACCTTCTAGTGGCGTTTTTGGTTTTTTGTGGCGGGTAGAAAACCACAGCCATATGAGGTCAAAATTCGTGTCAATTGACTTTTAGCGGTGGGTTATGTCTACTACTATTGGTGTCCACTTTTAGCAGCGGGCAAAAAGCGCCACTATAGGGAACCAATTAAAATGGACTCATTGAACTTTTAGCGGCAGGGAGAAATGCCACTATATATGTAAACCTTTTAGCGGCGGGCAAAACTGCCACTATAGGGCATCATTTAAATCATAATATATACACCTTTAATGACGCTTTTTGACCGCCGCTATAGGTTCTTTTTTTCTTTTCTTTTTTTTCCAGCATGTATTAAAACCACTATTTTTTTTTACAGGCCTATTATAAAGAACCTGTAATAATTTTAGCTCTACTAACACAATACCACAAATGCAACTAATTAACAACACCACAAATGTCTCCAAACTAACGTAATATTAACATAGAAATATATTATCAAATACATATAACATTGTCTATAATCATTATCAAAGTTCCAAAGTATTTAAACAAATCCTTCAACACTTTTGCAAGAAGATGCCCTTGGTACGCTTTTGTAAGAAGAACCAGTAGTCCCAACTCCAAGCCTATTGGTAATAGTATACTTAGTAGTGGTCACTCATTCTGCAACTTTTTGCTTCAACTTGGCCACATTTCCTTCGGCAAGTGCAATCTCCTCAAGCTCAGCCCTTGTCTTCACATCAGTTTGAAGTCATAAGCATGTGTTATACAAGCATTTAACATGAAAGGGAAAAGAAAACTACCTTAAGATCCATACAAACCTTAGAATCCATGCCACGTGAATTGGAAAATTGTCCAGAAGACATGCTCAAACCAACTTCAAGTGCAGCTCTAAGATCGCTTTCAGTTTGCAATTGCTCTTGCAATCTTGAAACCTATAGTCATTTAAAAGTCAAAAGACACAAACTAAGTAGAAGGTGCAATTAATCTATGGTATTAAATATGCTCCACATGAAAACAAGCAAGGTCGATATGGCTTCAACATCTAAGTGCTCGTGTGTTAAAAACATGCAAAAAATAAAAATAATAGTTACTTATGTCATACATTGATGCTACAATTACTTTTCTTCAAAGGAACACCAAGGAAGGTCAAATTGAAAAATAAGCCAAATGCTTAAATTGTAACAGATTCTGCATGTTTTTAAACCCCTTAAAACACAACTGAATTAACCTAGTAAATTAGCCAAGTGATTACTTAGTCCAAATTTTAAATCTAGGTTAACACAATCATATAATCATATCAATGTAAGGTGCGGAATATAAAGAACACAAAGATATGATGACCCAGGAAACCAAACCGGTAAAAACCTGGGGAGAATTTAACTTAGCTATTCTCAAGGTAAACCTGAATTCACTATGAAAGAATCGAAGTTTTACAATAGAACTTAGACCACTAACATCCTATTGCTACCCACCAGTAGAAATTTACTGACACGACCACGTGCAAGCTCCGAAACCACAGACTCCTTCTTTCTTGGATTCTCCAGCAAATACAAGCACACCCACTTGTGTTTCTTTAAGCTCTTTAATGCAGCAACTGAATCGATCACCAAGTTCTTGACATAGTCTTAAATCTTAGAAACCCTAAGTATGTGTAAAGGCAACCACCTTTTGATCTCACAAAAGATTCACACACACAGCATAATGGACAATCAAAAACAAACTTAAGACAAAATATTGGCATTGCCTTTGGGTTGAGTTGGAAGAATTCTATAGAAAAACATTTTGCTCGAGTTTCAATCGATCGAGTCTAATTCTCGATCGATTGAGCCAGACAGAATTGCATAGTAAATTCTGCATTAACTCGATTCCAACTTTACATAAAACGCATACACTTTGAGTAAGTCTAAACAAGACTAAAACCTGTTTTGATCATGGTTCGCCAACAATACAAATTAGAGTTCTAATACATTAGTTCCTAATCCTTAGAATCTAACAAACTCTCCCTTTGGCAATCTATGACAAAACACAAAACTAAACAAAATTGCTCAAAGTTTACATAAAAACAACCCAATATAAAAACAAAGCCCAACACAACAAATTCAACCTAACTACTATCTATCAATTGCAAGTGTAGACATCAGCACGACTAAATCAACCTGTATATTTCCTAAAACACTCAACAAACGCATAAATGCATGTGGAAAATACAAGTAAAACAAAAATAACTTCTTGATTTCACATAACACACAATAAAGACATATATCATGAATAACTCAAAAATATAAATCAATAAGCAATGTGAGACAAGAAACATATACCAATCAATGTATCTCCCCCTATCATGAAAAACCCAAAAATACATCATGAGCCAAAAATGTAAATACACAATGAAGCATCTAGATACAATCTAATAGCTCCACAAGCTTCACAAGTACAAAAATCTCCCCCTAACTACAAAAATCCTTTACAAGTGTACTCCTTTTTTTTGTGACGGAATGCCAAAGGGCAATCACAAATCATCAAAAGGAGGTGGCGGAGGCAATCGTCTCAAATGCTCCAGATCCGCTCGCAAGGCACGAAGCTCATCAAACATGTCCACCAAAATTTGTCCATGAGCCGCCTGAACGGTCATAACAGTCTTCAACATACGTCGAATGTCTGAATCATCCGAGGTAGGAGGTGGAGGAACATCAGCAACAACAGCATCAGTAGCATGATCAACGGGCTCCTCAACCGTAGCATCACCTGTAGAAGAGGGAGGAGGAGGTGCGACACCAGAAGACTCTACCCTAGGGCGTTTAGAGCTAGCTCTCAAATGAGCAGCCCTCTGCCTAAGAAAGGTGGCACCTATGAGAGCAACAATGTGTACAGGTTTAGACGCGGGAAACTCAACTAAATTGAGATGCAAAAGAATCTGGTGAATAAAAACGGGGAAAAACAAAGCATGAGCAGTAGAACTACTCCTATGCACCTCAATCAAGGAACGAATGAAAAGATGAGGAAAGCTAATAGGAGCATCAGTAACTAGGGCATAAAAAAATGCACAACGCTCCAAAGGAATGGTGTGCAGATGAGAGATAGGCCAAAATGAATGACAAGCAATCCTAAAGAAAATATAATGAATCAGAGTGAGCTCAGCAGTGGTGATCCGAGGATCAAAACCCCACTGGATAGAAGACCCAGTGATATAAGACATGATGTCATCTAAGGAAGGAGGCTCATCATAAGGATAGATAGGATACCGGACCACTGGTACCCCAAGGGCATCAGCTACTACCGATGGAGTAATGGTGTACCCTACACCCCATACCCAACTCCTCACGAGAGTGTTGGCATCATAGGAGTGGACAGAGAGGTTTGAATAGAACTCTCTAATCAAGGTAGCTAGAGGTGGATGTGAAATATCCAACAAAGGTAGCCAGCCCCTATGCTCAAAGTTACGCCTAATCTCGTGATCTAGCTCATCTAAAAGAACCTTTCTCTTAACCCAAAGGTTTCTCCTACGGTTAAACTTCTCAAACGCTTCTTGGTTTTTCTCACTCAGGAACCTATCACTATCAAAGGTGGGGGAAGGAGAAGAAGTGGAGGTCCTATTGGCTCTAGTTTTCCTAGGCATGATGCTAAGGAAAGGACAAGACACACAGAAAGAACCAAAAAGAAACAAGAAAAATCAAAGGCAAACTACAAGTTAGCACCAAAAAAAAAAAATAGAAATAACAATTCTATATGATGCGTGAACATTATCAACACATGATACATGCACTAATGCAGTGAGAATAAGTTCAATTTATCTTAAAATCAAAAAATTGGCCTGAGCATAGAGTTTACATCAAAAACCCAAAAATTTGAAAAACCCAATTTCACAAAACCAACAAATTGACCAAAATGATCATTATACATGTTAGAGAACAGTTTATAATGACCAAATCAATCAACCAAACAAGCCAATTTCATCAATTTAAACCAAATTGTACAAAAACCCCAGTTCAGGTATATTCAAGCCCTAGAAAATTCAATTTTTCACAAATCACCAAATTGATCAAATTAAACTATCAATAACAGTTATAAATCCTCATATGACAAAAACCCATTGATCAATTTGAAGAAAATAAGCTTGAAACATCAAAAACCCCAAAATCCTGTAGGTTCGAAATTTCCCCACAAATGCATGATTTAATGCATGAAACATGAAAATAAATACAAAAGGAAGGGTAAAAGGGTCTTACAGGCCTTAGAGGAGAAAAACCTTGCAAAAAGAATGGAGGAAAACGACAAAAATCTTGATTGGAGCCTTGACTGATTAGATAGAGAGAGAAAATGTTTGAAAACTTTTTGAAAAAGTGTTTGAACACGTGAGAATCAAGTGTTTTAAAAACTCTCTATATGATTATTCGATCGATCGAAAATAAGATTCGATCGATAGAAACACATAGAACCAACCAAGAAATTTTAAATGCAATTTTGATTGATCGAAAAACAAATTTGATTGATCGAAATACACATAGCCAAGCCAAAATTTTCTAGAAAAAAGACTTTTGAAAAACAAAGCAAAATACTGCAGAAACTCCTCAAAGCATTGAATTTTGTGAACAAAATGCATGAGTATGAGATAAAATGCTTTTCAAAATCACATGTTTTGAACCCAGTTTTCCCAAAATTAAGATGTTCAAACAATTCTCCTTAAATTCTCAGGCTTCAAGCACATTTTGCATAAAATATAGGGAATTTTCAAACTTGGTCGGCCAAACCAAAATCACACACAATAACATGTACAGAGTTTAGCAAAGAGTAACTTGTGTAGTGTGTGCAACTAGCAAAAACTTGAGATACATGTGAGGTGATATGTAAATAGAAATCAACCACAATTTCCACAAAATTCATCACATTGAATTTGAAAGAGGCTATCACCTAAAGAGTTACATCATATAACCCTCACATCTCCTAGAAAACAAGCTTGCAATCATGTAAGTTTCTTGAATTGCCTCATATTGTACACACCAATTTTATTTGCTTGATTTAACATTAAGTCCAATAATGTACACACCAATTTTATCATTTAAGTCGAGACTACACCTTATGTTCTTTTTGTGCATGTGCTACACTTTCTTGAGCACAAAATCTTACGATATGCACTAAGGTGGTCATGATTGGCTAGTAAACAGTTGTGAGATGGTTATTTATGCCTTTCTCAATAAGTTCAAGTCCGAAAATCAAAAGCATGTGACTTCAAGATCAAGATCATGTGATCAAAAGCTATAAACATCTTCCCACACAACATGCACTACAAAGTTTCAACTAGTAAAGTGCAATGAATAAGTTCATCCAACCTAAACAAAGTACATAGACATGTTATGTAAAGATAAAATTGGCCAACCTAGATTTCAAATCCAAGAAAAAAAATACAAAACACAATTTGCTTCCCTTTTCCTTTTCCCCCCTTTTTTTTATGAAAAGAAGAAACAATAACAGTCCTAGAATGAAATGCATGAATGTTATGCAATGCAAGACCTAGAAACAACAAATAAAATAAATAAATAAATAACAATGGTCACAAAGAGTAGATCAATGAAGCACAAGGACCATGTCAGAAAGACTCACTTAGATTGAGCCTTTTGCATCCAAAATTTTTTAGATGCACCTCGAGCATTGGAGTTCTTATTCATATGAGAATGATTACCAGGATTGGAATAAAGGTTTAAAGCCTTTACTAATTCACCAATAAGTATCATAGGATCTTGTGCTTGAGGCACAGACACTTTTGGTTTGTTTGCTCTCTTAGCAGCTTGTAACTTGTAACAGTTTGGACAAATGTGCCCAGACTTTCCACAAAAATGACAAACCCAAGTAGGCTTACCATACAGCTTATCCTTAGTAAGGGTAGACTCCTTAGGTTTAGACTCTTTCAAATCAACCCTAATCTTCCTAGGTGGTGTAACTTCTATAGATTTAGCCCCACTCATAGAGGGTTTGACAATCTCACTTATAGAGGGTTTGGAAGAAGAAGAAGGAACAAAGTTTGTGGAATGTGGTGTAGACACAGAGATGCTTTCTACAAAACCTAAGCCAGTTTTGTCAGAGGGAGACTTTTGAACACTTAGCATGTGATCTAGTTTAGAGCTTGCAGACCTATCAGTTTGTTCTCTAGCAATAGATAGTTCATGTTCCAATTTCTTGACTTTTTCAAGCAAAAGCATATTCTCAATCTTCACATTATTCAAAAGTTCAGTAACATCAAATAAATTCACAAGAAATTTTTTTTTATCAAGCTCAAGAGATACAATTTTCTTTAAGCCTAATTCAACACTCATAGCATCTTTTGCAGCAACTTTGCAAAATTTATTATAGGCTTCTTGAAGATCTGCATCCTTAGAGAGTTCCCCATCAAAAGGGTTCTCTTCAACAGACAAGCTTTCATTGACTATAGCAGTAGCAATGAAAGCAATGCAGTTTCCATCCTCGTCACAACCAGACTCATCATTAGAAACTTCATCATCACTAAGGGTTACAGCCATAGCCTTACCCTTAGACCTCAAGTATGTAGGACATTTAGATTTCATATGACCATACCCTTAACAACCAAAACATTGAGGACCCATTGAATTATTAGAAGGTTGACCTACTTTTTCTTTAGGTTTTTCTGTGTTATTAACCTTAGTGGGATCATTCCTCCTAAAATTTCTAGGTTCAGCAGTGTTATTGCCTCTTACTCTTCTGTTATTGTTCCTAAGAAAATTTCTAAAGTTCGTGGCAAGATAAGCAATTTTAGTAACAGAGAGATCATCATCAAATTCACTCATCTCAACATCATCAACAGACTTAAGAGTCATTGATTTTGATTTGCTAGTCTTATGTAGGTCCAACTCATAAGATTGAAGAGATCCTACAAGTTCATCAATAGGGATGGAGTCCACATCCTTATTCTCAGCGATGACAGTCATTTTGGGTCTAAAATATTCAGTTAAAGATCTAAGAATCTTCCTAACAATTTTAGGTTAATCATAGATTTCACCCAAATAATATGTAGAATTAACAATATCATTAAACTTAGCATAGAATTCATCAAAAGATTCATCATCAGACATCTTAATGCTTTCAAATTTAGAAGTTAATTATTGCAACTTATTAATTTTAACAGCCTTTGTGCCTTCATTTACAGTTTGGAGGATATTCCAAACAGTATGAGCAACCTCAACATTAGAAATTCTCTTAAATTTCTCCATAGAAATAGCGTTAAAGATAGCATTCATAGTTTTGCTATTAAACACGACTGGTTCTTTTTGAGAAGTTTGCCACTCATTAACAGGAATAGTGGGCTTCTCCCATCTGTATTCAACGGAGTTCCAAACTCTCTCATCAATAGATTTCAGGAAAGCTTTCATCCTTACTTTCCAATAAGCATAATTATTCCCATCAAAGTGAGGTGGAATAACAAGAGAGTGTCCGTGTTCCATGACAATAGGGGTCAAGGATCAGCTCAGAGATCAAAAGATCTACAACAAGAGAGCAACCTGCTCTGATACCACTTGTATGTTTTTAGACCCCCTTAAAACACAACTGAATTAACCTAGTAAATTAGCCGAGTGATTACTTAGTCCAAATTTCAGATCTAGGTTAACACAATCATATAATCATAGCAATGTAAAGTGTGGAATATAAAAAACACAAAGATATGATGACCCAAGAAACCAAACCGGTAAAAACTTGAGGAGGATTTAACCTAACTATCCTCAAGGTAAACTTGAATCCATTATGAAAAAATCGAAGTTTTACAATAGGACTTAGATCACTAACATCCTATTACTACCCACCAGTAGAAACTTACTAACACGACCACGTGCAAGCTACAAAACCATGGACTCCTTCTTTCTTGGATTCTCCAGCAAATACAAGCACACCCACTTGTGTTTCTTTAAGTTCTTTAATGCAGCAACTGAATCAATCACCAAGTTCTTGACATTGTCTTGAATCTTGGAAACCCTAAGTATGTGTGAAGGCAACCACTTCTTGATCTCACAAAAGATTCACACACACAACATAATGGACAACCAAAAATGTGGCTAGGGTTTTCCCTTTTATACTTAAGAAAAAACATAAAATCCTACACGTCAAACGGGCTTGGGCTGAGTTGGAAGAATTTTGTAGAAAAACATTCTGCTCGAGTTTCGATCAATCGAGTCTAATTCTCGATTGATCAAGCCAGACAGAATTGCACAGTAAATTTTTGCATTAACTCGATTTCAACTTTACATAAAACACATACACTTTGAGCAAGTCTAAACAAGACTAAAACCTGTTTTGATCATGGATTGCCAACAATACAAATTAGAGTTCTAATACATTAGTTCCTAATCCTTAGAACCTAACAGATTCAAACACTAATGTATTAAGAGAACTTATCTATCACAAATCTCAAATATCTTAACTTTGCACTACTTTTTACCTATTCTAGAAGAACTCAAACCCAAAGCGTAATACAATAACAAAATTCTAGAAATTTGTGCAAAATGCACTAACATCTAACATTCCAATATGCCAAAATGTATGAAAGGGCCCTTTTATGTTTGTTGGGCAGCTAAAATGGTAGTTAATCTCCAAACAAGAGTACCATGGGTCATGTGCAAGCAAACTGATGCTCCTGATCCAGTGGTTAGTTTTGCTTCTCAACTAAGACTGCTACTTGTACTTATTAGAAACTTAACTGCTAATTTTAAACTGTTCTTTTTCCTATATTGTAAGATTCAACTAATTACATAATGGACCATGTTTTGCTTGTTCATTTAACAAATTAAACATGCAGATTAATACATGCAACGGGATGAGATGTGGAGAAACTTTTGGAAGACCCAACTCACCAAATAAGCCATCATTGTGGACTAAGAATTGGACTTCTTAGTATGATCAAATTTCTGCATTCTTCCATTTTTTAAGGGCAGGTTGTTTAAGTTAATTAAATTCCATTAAATTCTCTAGAGGAGTGAAAATTAGCATTAATTTAGCTAGTGGAAACATTCTTGGGTTCAAATTTCACTAATAAGAATCAACAAAAAATCATGTTTGATACAAAAATAAAGTATGTGAAGGTTTTAGTCCTTATGGCTGTTCAATAATATGCTTCTTTTAAAAAGTAAAGTTCTTGTAGTTCAATTGTATGAAACTATGAGATTATCACATTAGCTTATATCTATTACAATGTATGAAACTATGAATAAAGTACCAAATAGATTTAAGAAGAGGCTAGTGAGCTAAATCCATAGACATGAATCAACATTAGACAATATTTATTTAAAACAAAAACAAAAGCAAAAAGAGAGAGAGAGAGAGAGCGAGAGAGATTATCAAGTGACTAAACAATTTCAACAAAGAGAACCATAAATGAAAACCAATTAGAGAGACTAAAAATCAAGCAAAGCTCCACTTCAACTAGAAAGATTTCTAGAAATAGAAAAACTACGAATGGCTTTTAAATCTACTAACCAGTTTCAAAAAATTTCAAACAATTTTAAGGAGAAGAAACTAACCAGAGAGAGGTTTTGCAACTCTAAGACTCATTATCATTGGACTCATCATCATTAGACTCATAAATATCATTGCTGAGCTCTTCATCATCGATAAAGTCTTGTTCAAGCAATTCATCCTCACTAATCAACGGTGTATCATAAATGGTTCCTTCTTCATTAACTCGAGCCCAAGCATGGTTGTTATTTGCATCATCACATACAACATCAGTAGTTATATTGTAAGGGACATTCTCAAGATAGGTACTCACTTCATCATCATCATCATCATGTGAAGCATTAATGCCAACATCAAACACCTCTCTAGGTTTTGTTTTGACCACTATTGCTCAATTTTTATGTCTCACATCTTTCATGTAAAACACTTGTGAAACTTGAGATGCTAATACATAAGGCTTGTCAATTAATTGACCACCCGTGTGTTTCAATCAAGAAAAATTGACAAGGGGAAATCCAAACTCATCTTTTTTGCATCCTCTCCTACTAATAATGTCAACCCATTGACATTTGAATTGTACATATTGATACTTGTCAGAGTAGTTCAACTCAATAATATCGATTAGTACACCATAATAAGTAGCACCATCTTCAGTAACAACACAAACTCCACTGTTTTGAGTTTTCCTAGTTGCCTTAGAGTCTTTGGTGCGAAACTTCACACCATTTATAACATAACGCTTGAACTATTTTGCATCATTATCTGGATATCGAGCAAGCTATATGACTTTATCAAAAAGTTTCTTTTTCTCAAATGCATCCATTGACATCACCTAATATAGACAATGACGTTTATTATAAGTATGCTATCTAAAGTGTTACAACCAAGTTTTATATATAGACATTGACATCACCTATTATAAACAATAAAGTTTTATATATATGCTTTACTTACATAGTTCCTAAACTAGCTACAGAATTTCTCAATGTGCTACTTTTGAATAACTCATCAGTTACATAAAAATATCTAAAGTGTTACAACCAAGTTTTATATATAGACATTGACATCACCTATTATAAACAATAAAGTTTTATATATATGCTTTACTTACATAGTTCCTAAACTAGCTACAGAATTTCTCAATGTGCTACTTTTGAATAACTCATCAGTTACATAAAAAAGGAAATCGGCCTTGATCTCCACTGTGTGTACACTATGTAAACAAACGTGATAGTGTTAAGTTAGAATATTATACTTGAATGCCATAAGAGGATATGCAATGACATATTACTTACTCGCAAAATGAGGTTATTTATTCACAATTGAATAACACATAACAATGTGCTTGGATCCATAAATTTGAATCTAGTGTAATACTTACCACCGCATCTATGGATTGCTCGACAGATTTAAAATAGCGTGAGCAGAATGCTAAGCATTCCTCTGCTATATACCCTTCTGCAATGGAGCCTTCTGGATAAGTTTTACTATGCACGTAAGACTTAAGTCTTAACAAGTACCTATTGGAAAACCCAGGATCAACAACGGGAAATTGGTGTGGAAAACAATATTAGATAAACAAAGTTATTATACGTGTTACCTCTCTATGGGATACATCCAACGATAATGAACTGGGCCAACAACTTTGGCTTTGCTAGCCAAATGCATGACTAGATGTACCATCACTGTAAAGAAAGAGTGAGGGAATATCCTTTCCAACTTACATAATATCACTGCAATTCTCTTCTCAAGAGTCCCAAGTTTATCCATATTTAGTATTTTGGAATATATCTCCCTAAAGAAACAAGATAAGTAAATTAAACGCCTACTTACTTCGGGGGGCAATGATCCGCATATTGCTATCGAAAAAAGTTGCTGCATTAAGATATGATTATCATGGCTTTTCATCCCACTAATCTTGCGTTCTGTGAATTTAACGCAACATGAGATGTTTGAAGAATATCCATCTGGCACTCTTACATCCTTTTCACTAGCATTCATATGGTAGCAGACATGTGGCATAATTGTCTTATCATTCCCAACATTTTCCAAGTGAAGTTCATTTTTTATACCCATATCCTTTAAATCTTGATGTGCCTTCAAGTTATCCTTTGTTTTGCCATCCAAGTTCAACAATATGCCTATTATATTATCGACTACATTCTTTTCAATATGCATCACGTCAAGATTGTGACGCAACACATGGTCCTTCTAATAAGGCAAGGTGAAAAATATACTTTTCTTCTTCCATATAGTTAAGACTTCCCCCTCTCTTTTTCTTTTATTGAGCAAATTAACTGTTTTCTTCCAAAACATATGATCAACTACAGCATCTATTTGTAACATGATTTCCCCTCCGGATACCATAATAAGAGTTGATCTCGTATCAACATGCCCATCAAATGAATTTTTTTGCTTACGGAATTTATGATCACTATCCAAGAATCACCTATGTCCAGTGTAACTAAATTTCCTTTCATATTTCAATTAATGAGACTGACTATCATAGTTACAAGGGGGACATGCAAGAGCATCTTTGGTTCTCCAACCTGAGATACCACCATGTGCAGGAAAATCATTTATTGTCCACAATAATGCAACATGCATTTAGAAGTATTTTTTGGAAGATACATCAAACATTTTTACTACACCATCTCATAACTCCTTCAGTAAGGGTTGTAAGTACACATCTATATCGTTCCCAAGCGAGGTTGGACCGAGAATCAATAATGATAGCATGAAAGAAGACCTTTTCATGCACATCGATGGAGGGAGATTGTATGGGATCAAAATGACAAGCCATGTACTATGAATAGTACTCATATTTCCATACAGGTTGAATCCATCAATTGCTAATCCAAGCCTCACATTATGAGGCTCGGATGAAAACTCTATGTACTTAGAGTCAAATGATTTCCAAGCTTCAGAATCAGCAAGATGTCTCAATAACCCGTCATTCACACGACTTTTGTCATGCCACTTCATATGATTGGCTATTTCAAGAGACATAAATAGTCGTTTCAATCTTGGCTTTAAGAGGAACCACTGTAGGATCTTTGCAGGTTTCTTCTTTTTTTTCTTGGAGGAAGTATTAGTACTTGTTGACCTTTAGACTCATTACTTTTCCCATCTTAATCAGTTACAGTTCGGAAAAGCTGCAAGATTGGCATTCTCCTTCTAATATAAAATACAATCTTTAGGACAAGCATGAATCTTCTCATAGCTCAAGCCCAAATCCTTAATAATCTTCCTAGCCTCATAACAATCTTTTGGCAACTTAGCATTTGAAGGAAGAAAATCAAGAAAAAATTGCAATAACATGGTAAATGATTTGTTAGTCCAACCATTAAGATACTTCATGTGGTATAAATGCACAATGACTGACAATTTGCTAAAATGCTTATAACCTTCATAACAAGGTTGATTAGCATCTTCAAGCAATTTCATAAATCGAAGTGCATCTTCATTAGGACCTTCTGTGGGTTGTTGCATAATAGGGACTTCTTCCATTGGCCTAGATGCCATATCTTGTATGGGGAACATGTCATGCAACATGTCACGAAGATCGGCGTACTCTATTGGGTTTTCTTGGACATAACTATTAGGAATTTTAGAAGAAGTCTGTACAAATGATGATTCCCCATTAAAATCCCAAGGGTTATAACCCCTACAAATCCCTTTTGACACTAAGTGAGCCTGTATGACATCTATAGGCCATGAATTTGTATGCACACATTGTTTACATGAACATGAAATCGTTCCATTTGGGTGTGCATGGTTAAATGCAAAATTCAAAAACTGTTGGACTTCATCTAGATATTCTCGCGACCTTCTATTCATAAGTTTCATTCAACTCCTATTCATTGCTATTAAGTGATTTACAAGAAAGACCTATAATGTCATTTCATGAAAGCACAAAGGAAGAGTTAACACACATTTCATTTACACAATTTCACTTTAATTTAAGAAACAAATCATCTTTAATCATTCACTTTTAGCTATGTTCCTAACAAAACAATGAATTTAAACGCATAGAGAAGTTATCAATACATTTGGTAACTATAACATCATTACTAGTAATAGCCTAAAATGAATTAATCAAATAAAAACAACTCAACAAGAATCATCCAATATTACATAAAACAGTCAACACTTCCAATATCAGCTAAAACCACCTTATTACTCCATGCAATTCACCTACTTGCCCCAATTCAACAACCCACCGCAACCAAAGAGAGAGAGAGAGAGAGAGAATGCTGCAAAGTGTCAACAATAGAATTGGACTAGCAATATTAGAAGGTAGAGTATCACAAATCTGTAAGATAATCCACGTCATATATTAAGTTACTACTAATTACAGTATTAAAGTTTGGACTAGCAATATAGTGTTTTGGAAAGGAAGTGAGCATTGTGTAAAGAAGGGGATCCTTGTCATGGTTCACCAAGTTAATAATGAATTATAGTAATGTGCATTGAGAATAATAAGATAGTCACTTATCTTCTTCTTCTTCTTTTTAATTATGCTAATAAGATTAGTTTGGAAGTCTAGGACAAGGCTTAAGCCTATATGTCTCTTGACTTATGAGATTGAAATTAATTTCCAAATGAGGGCACATAAACAAACTCCTAAATGGGTTTGTAGGTGTTGATGAGAATACTTATATTACAAATTTTTTTCCAGTGTATACGTCATAACTGTGTTTTTTTTTTTTTAATTTGATAAGTAAAATTTGAAATTAAATCTAGGTAAAATTTTAAAGCATTAGGAAATATAAAAAGCTTTTGTTTTGACAGTCTGATGGCCTTACGGTGAAACTCTCTTGAAGAATCAATCAAAGAGTTCCCAAATAACATTTCCTCTTACTACAAGAATGGGTAGAGAGTGAAGTCATGGTTCAAAAGAATCAAAACCCACTGGCTGCTACACTTATTTGTGGTAATACCTGATATAGTAATAATTGGTTAAATTCAAAATGATCAAATTGAAGTCTCAACTTTGAACTATCAAGAGCTGTTATTGATGTTGCACCAAGACTGCCTCCATAGTTTTAATGCTAAGGATCATTCCATGGGTTGGAAAACAAATATAGGTTTAACCTAACTAGCTTCTTGTTCTATTTTCTATTTGAGTCTGTACCAAAAAAACCTATATTGTATTGGGACAATTTACAATGCTAATCCTTTCGCAATTTCTTTGTAAAATGTAACATTATGTTAGGTAACATGATAGAATACAATAAGGTTCACATGACAGAGGACAACTTTTGACATTCATAAGTAGCAAACTTTCATTGACCCATGTATCTACGTGCAAGATAACTAAAATGCTGTTAAGTTCACAGCTAAGATACTCAATCTACCTCTACTTGACTAACCTGAAATGATCTACCACCATACACCAAAGCTCGAAACCAAATCACTTACATGATACTTTTAAGCTCATTCAAACTTTCAAACAAAACTTAGAACCATCACATTTTTGTATAGTATTCACCATCATATCTCCAACATAACAATTTTGCAATTCTTGAAAATCATATAAGAAAGATACTTTTAAAACTTCCAAATTCTGGTATCATTTTCATTTTTTTCAATTAAGACAAGATACAGATATCAGTTAACTTGCTTCAATCTTGTTCACAAGTTTTTTTTGGAATAAGTTCACTTTTTTTAAATAATTCAATAAAAGAAAATAGGATATTATGAGGAAAAAGCAAAAGGGGAGGTAGGGTGGGGAAAGGAGCAGGTCATAAAAAAGCTAAACTTTACAATGAAAAAAATGTGCTATATGGAGTAAATATGCATGCAAAGCTATGTTGTTGTATTCAAAGCCCTCGATTTCAAAGATGCATAAAGAATGCATAAGTTAAATCATCTGAAAGCCTAACTTCCTAACTAAGAAACTCTTCAACTTCAAATAGAAGAGCCATGAGAGAACAAGCTACTAATGACCCATTATATCCTGACTACTTAATCAACAAGCACAACTAGGCATCAAGCCTCTCAAATTGTTAAAGAACAAGCTCCTCATGCCAAAATTCAAATGACATTTCTCAGATGCAGAATACAAACCAACAATTTATTCCATTACTAAACATTACAAACCCAACAATTTAACAAATGATATTTTTAAGTCAGTTTAATTTCAAAAAAAAAAAAAAAAAAAAAAAAAGATTGCAGAAGGAAATAAACACATTTTTCAAAGTAAAAAGGGAGTGGGAGAGAAATACTTGAAGAAATTGAAATTGAGAGAGATTCCAATCATTATGCTTAAAACCCCCAAATTTTCATTCAAAAAAAAATTGTTATTTGGTTTCTGAATTTACACAAAAAGAAATGAGAGAGAGAGAGAGAGCTCACTATGTCTCTAATGATTCAAGCAGAACATTCCTTGCATTGAGAAGGTAACCTAGAAGCACCGATCAAAAATTAAAAAACAGAAAATGAAGGAAAGTTAAAATGAAACAGATGATTTGATGAAGAAAAGTTAAAATGAAACTTACCAGAAATCAGTGAAATCGGCGAGTGGGTTAGCTCAGATTGAAAGCTTCAGCAGTGAGTGCGAAGATGAAGTGACAGCGGTGGTGACGGAGATGAAGTGACGTCAGTGGAGATGGAGATGAAGTGAGGGTTTTGGAGAGAGTGAGAGTTTGGAGAGACTGAAAGTGAATAAGTGGGAAAATGAAAACCTAACAAGAAGGAAGATGGAAAAAAACAGAGGGAAAGGGAAATTTTGGGGCTGGAGATTTAAAAAAACCTAATATTGCGGTGTTTTCTCTACCACCGCTATAGTATCTGCTCAAAATGATATATTTCTTGCAGCAGGTTTTTGGCGCACCGCTATATCTCAATTACTGCCACTAAAACATATATATTGCGATGGTTTTATGCCCCGCTGTTGTAGGACGCTGCAATAGACCCTACTTACAACGACAGTCCCAAAAAACGCCACAATATGCGACATATAGTGGCGGTTTTTGCATCTGCCGCAATAGTACAGATTTCTTGTAGTGATATAACATAATAAAATGGGTAGTGTTTGTTATACACATCTTGTTACACACATTCTTATGCACACATTTTGCAACCTAAATTTAACCTCACATGGAGGATAAAAAGGTAATTTCGCCTTGGAAATATGCATATTGATTCTGATCATTAGATCCTTAATTTCATTTCACCAAAATGATCTTGATGTTGTGATGACCAAATTGACTGGTCATAAGCCCTAATCGGACCACCAAATTGAAAGTTACCATCAAATCAAGTTTTAATGGCCGAGATGCACTATCACAAATTGAGTCCAACTATATATGATTATGAACAATTTATTCTAAGTGGTTATAATTATAATCAATTTGAGATTAATGATGTGTTATAATTTGATTGGTTAGGACTACATTTTATGGTAAGGTTGCACGCACCTAATTAATTAAATAGTTAAACATTAATTATTCAATGAGTAATTTGTGAAATTATCTTTTAACTAGGGTAAATTTGGAACTAATTAAGTCTAACATAGGATTGATTGGAGCCTATTAATGTCAATTGGGAGCTAATTTGGGACCTATTAATGTTAATTGTGCTGAAATAATTTTCTAACAAATGACCTCTGCTCGCCATTTCGTTGATATCTTTCAGAATGTTTTGAATTTATGAATGAGGTTAATTTTCCCAAAACCTAGACATCCGGGGCTTCAATTTAAGCATAAGAACAAGACAATTCCGATCAAAATTGAATAGGTTATGAGTTTTTGAAATTGGCTCTATAGGCTGTTATAGTAGCTGCGGGAAAACCAAATTTTGCTTGCTCCTCACTCCCACCAATCTCTACATTTAATACATAAGATTTCCCCAAAAGCTAAAATGAGGTCTAGGTTTAGGATTCTTTGTCAACCCTCATTAAATGGTCTTCCATTCATATTTCCTCCATCACTACTATATAAACCCCCCCTCTCCTCCATTCCAAAGCACACAAAACCCCCTCTCTTAAGTTCTAGTGAAGTTGAGTAATCTTGTCATATCTTGGTCTTCCTGAGACTCAAGGTATTGAGTGAGACTCACTCTTTCTCTTCTAATTTTTCTTTTACTCCACTGTTAGGACCTCTACCAAGAGTCTCCTCTTCCACCATATGGATCTTGCACAAAGATATAATCCATTTCCCTAACTTGTTTTTTGTGTTGCCATGATGAGAATTTATGATTAAAGCATGATAGTAACTATTTAAATTCTCTTGAATATGTTTGAATGTTCTTAAATGTTCTTATGTGTTCTTCTTATATTCTTGGTTGTTTATCACATGTTCATGCATGTTCCACATCAAAAACATGCACAAAGATGTTTGTTTAATAATTCTTTTAAATTGTTGAATCTAGGATATCACCATTCACACACATTCACTAGAATTTATTTTTCAATCCAAATGAAATACTTAATAAATGGAATTAGGGTTTATCACATGCACACACTTTAAATTCAACATGCAAATTGATTGATAACATAATAGATGATGTGATATGAATGTTGACCACCATAGTCTAGAAGACTGGTTTCATCGGACAAGGTGGGTGCCTAACACCTTCCCACCTTGTAACATAGCCTTCGAGCTTAGATCAAGGGTTAGTAGATCGAATGCTTATCCATGTAATTTTCAATTTTTAGATTGTAACTAGTCGCTAACCTGTGCGATGCACGAGATATTTAAACAAAATTTATACACATTCACTTTTATTGGTACAATCATTTGAAAACAATTGTAACTAATACCCAAATGTAAGAGACACATTGACTTACTATTTAAAGTAGTCTTCTGAAAAATTTACACATATTGTGCAGCTGAGCCTTAATTTCTCATCAATGGTTAGAAATATAAACTGCAAATATATAAATAAAGACCATGACTTGAGAAGGACGCATTAAACTTCAAATTAGAGTAGTAATGTTACTTTCTCAATCTTTGCTCAGTTGTAATAATAATATAGAGGAAATTCAAAACATGGAAAGAAAATAAAAATTACAACAATTAATTCCATTATCTTTCATGCTATACTTTGTAATTGTACGGAATTAAGTTAACTCAATTTAAGTAGTTGTAGTAAAATTGGCTTCTACTATTCTCTATTCTATAGAGATATAAACATATTAGATTTCTCAAACAATTACCGGTATTGCAATAAAATGATTTATTATTGAAAATAAGAAACAATTAAGCTCATCCCTTAAAGATTTACCTCTTGTGCTTGGTAATTTCCATTCAAACTTTAAAATAGAATATTTGCCTTACCTAGATGTTTTCCTTATGGTGAGGACAAATAAAATGAGATAGGGGCTGCATGACCTTCAAAGCAAAAAAGCTTTCTTCTAGTCAAATACAAAACTCATCAAGAGGAGTAAGAGAGAGAGAAATTACTCAATGAAAAACCACAGTGAATGGAGAAAAGATTTTTGAACTTCCAAAGATCCACACAAATTTTAGCCATAGGTGCAAAAGGCCAAGTTAAGAAATATAAATATTGATCTACAGGTGCAATTTTTAAATAGAAAATAGCAAGTTCATGAACAAAAACCCTAGCAACCAAATAGAAAAACTATAATCTTGATTTGATTTCTCATTTATCAATGATGGTGACTGGAGAATAAGTTGATTTAGTCCATAAGAGTGGCCCTGAGTAATTGCCGATGGCAAGTGCCAAAGATAGTAAGTAAATCAAATCAAAGAAGGAGAGAATATAAATTATTTCATGAAATCAAAGATCTCTTTACATCCCATAAAATTTAAAATAAAGAAGAAAATCTTTCTATAGCTTAAGAAACACAATATACTAAAATTAAATAGAGAAAATTTTTAGAGGACAAAATATTATAGATAATTTAAAAGAATTTTGGTTTAATTCCTGAACACCACAATTCCATAAAATTCATACTAATAATAATATTTTATGATTGCATAGTTAGAATTTTGGTTCAATTATTGAACACTGACTTGGAAATTGATTATATGAGTATTCAATGGTGAACAAAGTACTATGTATTAATTAATATATGAACAAAACTAACCTTACAAAAGTTGAACTATATAAGCTAAAATCTATACCGTGCGTTTAGGGCTTCCTATGTTTGGAGAGAGAGTTTGCAAAAACCAAAGAAAATCTCTATATAGCTTCCAACGTCTGGAAAGAGAGAGTTTGCAGAAACCGTTTCTTAACTTGAGAGAGGAGTAAGGTTGCTAGGGTTTTGAGGAGTTATAACGTCTTTATTTTTATTTTTTACTTTCTAAATATTGTACTGACGTGGAAAATTGTGGTACTAGTAGAGACTTCGGTTATATATATATATATATATATATAGACTAGGAAACAAAGCCATGTACTTTATCTTAGATTGTATCTAGTACTAAAGCCATGTAATTTCCTATGATCAATGTAAATTGAATTTCAAATTAATAAAATGAGGAATTTTTCAATTTTGGTTTTCTTATTTATCCCAATAATTAAATAAGTGACAACTCCATTGTAAAACCTTTAATCTAAAGTGGTAAATATAACTAGTCAAACCTCCATTTTGAGAGGCAATAACACAACTCCACCTATTTACGTGGACTTGGCCCAACATCCAAAAAAAGGGGGTTGGGGGCGCAGTCTCTCACAGTGGCGACTCTATTAGGAATATGGAAGAGGATTATAGTTTTCTGTTCCTGAAGAAGAATTTAATGAAGATTTTTTTTTTTTTGAAAAGTTTGGAAACCTTGAATTTTTTGAAGGAATTGAAAATTTTGACTAATGAATTTATTTATTTATTTTTTTTTTTTGGAAAGCAACCTAAGAAGTACGTGCCTAATGTCCTTAGTTCTCCCGAAACTTATAAGATCGACCTTAGTTCTCCTATACATTATAGGATTGACAGTAGCTCTCCTACCTTTAAGGGATCAACCTTAGTTCTCCCGAAACCCATAGAACCAAACTTAGTTCTCCTATACACTGTGGAATCGACAGTAGCTCTCTTACATTCAAGGGATCGACCTTAGTTCTCCCGAAGCCCATAGGATTTACCTTAGTTTTCCTATGCATTGTAGGATCGACAGTAGCTCTTCTACATTCAAGGGATCGACCTTAGTTCTCTTGAAACTTATAGGATCAACCTTAGTTCTCCTATACACTATAGGATCGACAATAGCTCTCCTACCTCTAAGGGATCAACCTTAGTTCTCTCGAAACTCATAGGCTTGACCTTAGTTCTCCTATACACTGTAGGATCGACAATAGCTCTCCTAACTTTAAGGGATCAACCATAGTTCTCCCAAAACCCATTGGATCGACTTTAGTTCTCCTACCTTTAAGGAATCGACCTTAGTTCTCTCGAAACCCATAGGATTGACCGTAGTTCTCCTGTACAATATGGGATCGACAGTAGCTCTCCTACCTTTAAGGGATTGACCTTAGTTCTCCCAAAACCCATAGGATCGACCTTAGCTCTCCTATACACTATAGGATCGATAGTAGCTCTCCTACCTTCAAGGGATCAACCTTAGTTCTCCTAAAACCCATAGGATCGACCTTAGTTCTCCTATACAATGTAAGATTAACAGTAACTCTCCTACCTCTAAGGGATCAGCCTTAGTTCTCCCAAAACTCATAGCATTGACCTTAGTTCTCCTATACATTGTAGGATGGACAATAGCTCTCCTACCTTTAAGGGATCGACCGTATTCTCCCGAAACCCATAAGATCGACTTTAGTTCTCCTACCTTCCACAAATCCATCGGACCTCTGGGAAGCACGTCCAAATTCAAATCCATTGGACCTATGGGAAGTCTGTCCAAACTTCAATCCATCGAACCTCTGGAAAGCATGTCGAAATTTCAATCGATCAAACCTCTAGGAAGCACATCAAAAATTCCAATGCATGGACCTCTGGGAAGCACGCCTAAACTTCAAATCCATCGGACCTTTGGGAAGCACGTCTAAATTTCAATCTATCGAACCTCTGGGAAGCACGTCCAAAACTCCAATCCACGGACCTCTGGGAAGTACGCCCAAACTTCAAATCCATCGGACCTCTAGGAAGCATGTGCAAATTCAAATCCATCGGACCTCTGGGAAGCACGTCCAAATTTCAAATCCATTAACCTTTGGGAAGCACGTATAAACTTCAAATCCATCGAACCTCCAGGAGGCATGTCCAAAATTCAAATCCTTGGACCTCTGAGAAGCACGTCCAAAATTTAAGATCATGACTGAAATCCTCATTTTGTCGTGACCACTAGTAAGCATGTCTTGTACTCCTTTCCCCACCCCCCCCCCCCAAAAAAAGGTTGCATGTATGAACTACTTTTGGACTTGATCCTCTCACCATAAGGTACGTAGGCAATTTGCCCTGAGATTCGGTCCACATTTTGATCCATAACATGACCATCTACATTCTTATCTACATGCATCATACATTCACTACAGTTAAATACTGATTGCAAAGTTAGGTGTATTTTTCATATATTGACATTCGCTCTTCAAGCTCTGTCAATGACGAGCATTCTGTTGACACCTCATTTTACAACCTGCATTTAATCTCACTTAGAGGGTAAAAGGGTAATTTTGCCTTAGAAATATGCATATTGATTCTATTCATTAGATCCTTAATCTCATTTCACCAAAATAATCTTGATGTTGTAACGATCAAATCGACTGGTCATAAGCCCTAATCGGATCACCAGATTGAATGTTATCATGAATTCAAGTTTTAATAGTTGAGATGCACTATCACAAATTGAGCCCGACTATATGTGATTATGAACAGTTGATTTCAATTGGTTATAAGTATAATTAATTTGAGATCAATGATGTGTCATAATTTGATTGGTTAGGACAACATTTTATGGTAGGGTTGCACACACCTAATTAACTAGATAGTTAAACATTAATTATTCAATGAGTAACTTGTGAAATTATCTTTTAATTAAGGTAAATTTGGAACTAATTAAGTCTAAAATGGGAGTGATTGAAGCATATTAATGTTAATTGGAAACAAATTTAGGACCTATTAATGCTAATTGTGCTAAAATTGTTTTCTAACAAATGACCTCTACTCACCATTTCGTTGATATCTTTCAGAATATTTTGAATCTGTGAATGCGGTTAATTTTTGCAAAAACTAGACATTCAGGGTCTCAATTTGAGTACAAGAATGAGACAATTCCGATCGGAATTGAGTAAGATATTATTTTTTTAAATTGGCTCTACAGGCTGTTACAGTAGCTACAGGAAAACCAAATTGTGCTTGCTCCTCACTCCCACCAATCTTTACATTTAATGCCCCCGATTTCCCCAAAAGCTAAAATAAGGTCTAGGTTCAAGATTCTTTGACCTTCCATTCATATTTTCTTCACCACTACTAAATAAACCTCCTCCTCCTCCATTCCAAAGCAGAGAAAAAACCTCATCTCTTCTCCTCTCTTGAGTTCTAGGAAGTTGAGTAGTCTTATCATATCTTAGTCTTCTTGAACTCAAGGTATTGAGTGAGACTCATTCTTCTTCTCCTAACTCTTCTTTTTGTCTACTCTAAGGACCTCCCTCAAGAGTCTCCTCCTTCACCATATGGATCTTGCATGAAGGTATAATGCCTTTTCCTAATTATTTTTTTGTATTGTCATGATGAGAGTTTAAGATTAAAGCATGATAATAATAATTTAAATTCCCTTGAATATGTTTGAATGTTCTTAATTATTCTTATATGTTCTTCACATGTTCTTGATTGTTCATCACACATTCATGCATAACACTAATTTTAATCTTAAATGCACATCAAAAATATGAAAAACATGTTTGTTTAATAATTCATTCAAATCCTTGAATCTAGGATATTACCATCCACACACATTCACTAGAATTTATTTTTCAATCCAAATGAAATGTTTAATAAATGGAATTAGGGTTTATCACATGCACACACAATGAATTCAACATGCAAATTGATGGATAACATATTGGATGATGTAATATGAATGTTGACCACCATAGTCTAGAAGACCGGTTTCACCGGGTAAGGTGGATGCTTAACACCTTCCCACATTATAACGTAGCCTCTGAGTTTAGATCAAGGGTTAGTAAATCGAATGTTTATCCATATAATTTTCAATTTTTAGATTGTAACTAGGAAAAAAAGCCATGTACTTTATCTTAAATTGTATCTAAAACTAAAGCCATGTAATTTCCTATGATCAATGTAAATTCAATTTCAAATAAATAAAATGAGAAATTTTTCAATTTTGGTTTTCTTATTTATCCCAATAATTAAATAAGTGACAACTTCATTGTAAAACTCTTAATCGAAAGGGAGTAAATATAACTAGTCGAACCTCCATTTTGAGAGGCAATAATACAATTCCACCCATTCACGTGGGTTTGGCCTAACATCCTAAAAAAGGGGGTCGGGGCGTGGTCTCTTGCACCTGATCTTCATTGTTGATGAACTGAAGAATTTTGCAGCCAACATCTTCCTAGAGTTAGTGTGTTAGTCACGTATTGGGATCTGTGCATCATTCATTAGTCACGTACTGGGATTCGTGCATTGAATGGAGAGATTGCTGTTACAATATAAGTCCAATTGGGCATTGAGGTTTGACTATAGGTTGGTATTGGGTACTGAGATTTCTTTTACTTGTAACCACTTGTGATTAATAATAGTGGATTCTCGTAAGTGGTGACCTTAAATTTACCTGGTGGGGTTTTGCCTCGGTAGTTTTCGCCTCGGTGGTTTTCCTCATTCGTAAACAAATCACCTATATCAAATTTATTTTCCACTGCATTTAGTTTTTTTGTGATTTGCATGTTAAATTGACTTAATTAATTAACTTGGGTATTTAATTAATTAATTTGCCAAATGTGTCAATTATTTTTTGGCCTATCAAGTGGTATCAGAGTGGGCACACTCTGATTAGGTTTAATCTTTACTGTGTGATCCATTGACCCCTATTTGTCATGGATAGAGGAAAATCTCTTGTTATACCTCCTTTATTTGAGGACACTAATTATGCATACTGGAAAGTATGTATGAGAGCTTTCTTGCAGTCTTTAAATGAGAAGGTGTGGCAAGCTGTGGAGACTAGCTGGACTAGGCCAAAGGAAGCACCAGCTAATTGGGATGATGCAAAGATCAAAGTTGTTAGGCCAAGATGTATTGACCCCTTGTGATGAATTAACCAATTAATTAGCCAAATTAATTAATTAATCCAATTAATATGCAATACGCATGGTAGCATAAACAAATCACCAACTAAGTTAATATGCAGTGGAAAATAAAGTCAACACGGTAATTTGTTTATGAATGGGGAAAACCTCCAAGGCAAAAACCCCATCGGGTGATTTTAAGGTCACCACTCCCAAGAATCCACTATTATCACAACAAGCGGTTACAAGTAAAGGAATCCCAGTACCTTATACCAACCTACAGTTAAACTCTTACCCCAATACCCAATTGGACTTGTTCTATAGTGACAATCTCTCCTTTTAATGCACAACTCCTAGTACATGACTAACCAATCGATGCACGGATTCAAGTACGTGACTAACCACCAACTTGAGAAGGATGTTGGTTGCAAAGTTCTTCTATTCATCAACACGATGAAGATCATGAAACTCCTTAGTTACAAAACCCTACGGCATATAAACGCAGCAGCTTCTTGAAGAGAAAGATGAACTAGGCCAAACTGTATCTAGTCACAATATGCTTGTGAACAACCTTTGCATCAAGTTGCACTCACTTGCATCAGCTATGACGATCCTTAAAATAATCCTTATATATGTTTAGGATTGTGAGAAAAGAAAGCCAAAACATGTTTACATGGATTAGAGTGAAATCAGATTTGAAAAACTGATTTTCTTAAATCTCGATAGATAGATTATCTATTGAGCAACTGTCAAGTATCGGAAAAAAGCTGCCTTTTAAACCTTGATAGATGCTATCTGTCCAGCTTTAAAATCCAGCATTTTTTTCACTTGATTCTTGGACAGATTTGCATTGCTTTAACACTTGAACTTGAAACCTTATTCCCTGAAATATTAAACACATCTTAGACGACGTGATGACTGCTTGAGTTACTTGCCCTTTGTCATTTGTGACAAAAAAGAGAAGTAGTTTTGATATGAGAGTAGTCATGTTCTTAAGGGGAGAGTTAGTATAAGAGATAGATATTTTTGTTAGGGGGAGTGTGTTTTCTTTTTATGAGGGATGTAGTGAGGACTTTTTGTATCTTTTCTTTTCTTTACTTTTTAGATACATTGTTCTTACATTGTGATAGCAAACCTTGTACTCATTTTTGATGTGTATATATATATATATATATATATTAAGGTTATTACCTATCTCTTCAAGTGTTGTTTCTTTTCTCTCTTTATGCACATACTTCTTATATATTGTATGCAATCTTTTATTTCTATTTCACACTAAGATGCCGTGGTGAGTTTTGTTTAAAGTGTTTCAGAAATACAGGTTGTCAAAGTTTCTCTTACCATGAACTCTCTTCTTGCAAAGTTTTTCAAGAGTTTGTTTTAGGATAGATTTTAATGTATTCAACAAGTGAGTATGAGTTGAGTGATTTATGACTTCTCTCATATGTTCATTGGTTTGTTGTGATTTTGTCACGGATTGCCAAAATGGGAGATTGTTAAGACATATGTGAATCATGTTAGGAACATATGTCAATGTAGAATTGGCTAATCCTTTGACAAAACGCACTTTACTTGTAATTGGGTAAATCTAGGATGTTTTTAATGTTTCAAGGAATAAGGTTACAAGTCCAAGTGTTAAAGCCATGCAAATCTATCCAAAAATCAAGTAAAGAAGTGCTGGATTTTAAAACTCGACAGCTAGCTCGACAGATAGCATCTATCGAGGTTTAAAAGTTAACTTTTGCTCGATGCTCGATAGCTGCTTAATAGATACCCTATCTATCAAGATTTAAGAAAAATAGATTTTCAGATCTGATTTTACTCCAATCCGTGTATGCATGTTTAGGCTTTCTTTTCTCACAGCCCTAAACATATATAAGGATTATTTTAAGAGTAATCACAGTTGATGTAAGTGAGTGTAACTTGATGCAAAGGTTTTTCATAACCATATTGTGATTAGAGACAATTTGCTTTAGTTCATCTTTCTCTTCAAGAAGCTGCTGTGTTTGCACATCGTAGGGTTTTGTAACCAAAGAGTTTTATGATCTTCATCGTGTTGATGAATTGAAGAACTTTGCAGCCAACATCCTTCTCAAGTTGGTGGTTAGTCACATACTTGGATCCGTGTATCGATTAGTTAGTCACATACTGAGAGTCGTGCATTGAAAAGTAGAGATTGTCATTACAGAACAAGTCCAATTGGGTATTGGGGTAAGGGTTCAACTGTAGGTTGGTATAAGGTATTGGGATTCCTTTACTTGTAACCGTTTGTTGTGATAATAGTGGATTCTCAGGAGTGGTAATCTTAAAATCACCCGATAGAGGTTTTGCTTTGGAGATTTTCCCCATTCGTAAACAAATCACCGTGTCAACTTTATTTTCCATTGCATATTAACTTAGTTGGTGATTTGTTTGTGCTACCACGTATTGCATGTTAATTAAATTAATTAATTAACTTGGCTAATTAACTGGTTAATTCATCACAAGGGATCAATATATTCTTGGCCTATCAACTCTTTTTAATGAGAAGGACTAGAAAATTCTAAGAAAAAAGCATAAATAATCATCTTACTACTAAAGCCCACCAATCATGAATAACATCTTTGTGCTTCGGCATAGCAAAATTGTAATGTTTATGCTTACATAATTGGGTACTTCTTCTCTCTCTCTTATATGCCCATGCATGCTATGCTTAAAAAGAAAAATATGCAAAGAATACAAAAGAAAAAAGAATCAAACTACTTTTAAATATGATTACAAGCGTGTTTTTAGAAGATGTGGGAGTTATAGGATTTACCTCGAAGGTAATAGTCTCCATCAAACAGTTATGATTGTGTATGAGTGTATTTTATTTTCCCATATGTCAAATCGTCATAATATGAGACATTTATGCACTCTTGCTAGGTTTTCATACACAACACATAAATTCTTTGCTACTTTTGATACATGTGCGGTACAATGTGATTTGGCCATCATAAAAAATACATATATCAATATATGCTCGTTGATGATGCAAAAAATCAACAGTTGAGCTCTTCGTCGTAGTGGATGGATGAAACTATGATTGGGGTCCTTTCTGCGGGAGGAAAACCTGCAAAAATGAACTAGGTGGAAGAGTAACACGCTGGTGTGGCGTTAGCCAAACCACCTCCGATGCTTAAGTCAGTAAGGGGGAAAGATTTTAGAGAGAATTGACTAGAGAGTAATTTTTGTAGAGTATTTTTGTGTACCTTTAAATTCTGTTGCCTTCTCTTTTATAGTTGTGTGCCTAATTAATGGGCAATGAATTGCTGTATTTATGTTCAATGGCTAGTGCATTACAAAATCTTTGTCTGAAGTTCACAACTCATTCTGTGACCGTTGCTTCGTCCGTTACGCTTTGTCATCAATGAGCCTAATAAATGCATGACGTCTTCTCTTGGTTAATGATGATCTTAGTTTAATGACGATCATAAATTTTTGACTTATTGTAAATAACCTCGTCTTCCCTACTTCCGTTTTATCTTTTGGGAGCCATCCTTCTTTCAAATAATGGACGATGGGAGACGTCCACTCATCTTATTCTTTTATCTTTAAAACCTACTCACCTTCTGTACTTAGTTGCCCCCTTATCTCTACACATAGTTCGGAGGTTGCATTATAGTCGTCTGACGAGGCCAATCATGCTAGGAAGTCTACTTCTACGATTTTGGCCCGAGGGATTTGCACAAAATCTAGGCTATCAAAGTACTGCAAGAGTTATTGGACAATTTTCAAGGAGTTCTGCATCTGCTCTTCCTTGGCTTCATAATCTCCCTTCACTTGTCCAATTATTAGCTAAGAATCAGCTTGGACCATAAGATTCTTTGCTCCGAGAGCTTTTGCTAGGCTTAGTCTTGTTAGCAATATTTCATACTCTACCTTGTTATTTGTTGCTGAGAATTGCAGTTTAACTTCATACTTCAGTATTTCTCCTTCTAGATGTATGAGCACTACT
Organism: Quercus lobata; assembly: GCF_001633185.2. Taxonomy (NCBI): domain Eukaryota; kingdom Viridiplantae; phylum Streptophyta; class Magnoliopsida; order Fagales; family Fagaceae; genus Quercus; species Quercus lobata. Next base: position 19,830,235 of record NC_044909.1, read on the forward strand.
CCTGCCCTTCCTGTTTTCTTCGTGGCAGACCCATCTGTTTGGATCGTCCATGTTTCCAGAAGGAGTTCTTCTTCCTTATAGGGGTAAGTGAATTCTGCGATGAAGTCTGCTAGTACTTGGTCATTAATTGCTGCTTAAGGTCGATATTCAATGTCAAATTGGCCCAGTTCAATTGCCCATTGAATGATTCATCCTGTTGCATCTATCTTATTCATCGTCTTTCTTATTGGATGGTCTGTCATGACGACGATGGAGTGTGCTTGGAAGTAAAGACGGAGTTTCCTAAAAGCGACCAACAATGCGAAAGCTATCTTTTCCATCCTTGGGTAATTTGCCTCCGCTCCTTGGAATGCTTGGCTGGTATAGTAGACTGGCTTCTAGACATTTTCTTCTTCTCTGATCAGTGCTGAACTCACTGCGGTATTAGACACTATTAAGTAGAGGTACAACTTCTCTCTTATCATTGAGAGACTTAGCAATGGTGGCTTCGTCAAGTACACTTTTAATTTTGCAAGGGCTTCTTTGCATTCATCATTCCACTGAAAGGCCTTTTTCAAAACCTTGAAGAATGGCATGCACTTGTCCGTTGCCCTAGAGATGAATCTGTTTAGTGTGTGTGTTTGTGTGTTTTGGATCTTGAATGCTTTGCTTATATGTTGAAAGATGTTTTGAGAGCTTAATATGTTGATTGGATCTATGTTTGAGTAGCTTGCTTGTTTCATTCATCTCTATGTGTTTTTCCCTTCTTTGAAAAACTCATTTTCTTCAATCTCAACAGCTTCTCGACAGATCCTCGACAGATTCCCTTCTATTGAGCCCTTTTTTCTTCTTCTCTTGACAGATCTTAACGAAATCTCAATCCATCGAGCTTTCTAGGTTTCTTCTCGATAGGATCTCGACAGCTTCTTCGATCCATCGAGCCAATTTTTTGAACTCTCTGTCTGGCTGATAGATTCTCGACAGATTCTCGATCCATCAAGGTGTTTTTGCCATGGACAGATCCTCGACAGCACCTCTACAGATTCATTTCTGTCTAGATTTAGTGCTCGACAGATCTTAACAGATACTTCAATCCATCGAGCTGCATTTTCCTCATATAATCTGAGTGCGAATCTGATCTCATTTTTCACTTATCTCTCTCGACAGAAACTTCTCTCTCTCGCCTTAAACACATTTCTTTCATTTAAATCTCACTACCCACTACATTTTTAGCTTTTATCAAGTTTAGATCACTTAGTAAACTTCCTAAATCCCTTCCTTTTTATGCATTCATGCATTTTGACCTAGGTTTTAGGGTTTTTGAAATTTTTTGGGGTTTTTGAGATTTTTGTGAAATTGTTGGGTTGGATCTTTTTGATTTGATGTTATATGCTCATTCATTGCATTCTCATTGCATTTTAACAATGTTTCATGCATTTAGATGTGTGTTTGATTATTGTTAAATGTGTGCTAGTAGGTTTGGATTGGGTTTTTACCTATGATGCATTTTAAATTTTGCATGTCATATGTTCATGCATTTTTCATGCATACGTCTTTCCTTTCGTTTCTATCTCCTTGTTTTTGGTTGTGACTGTGTTCTGTCTCTCTCTCTCTCTCGGAAAGACTACGCTATGGCACCCAAAGTGTGTAAATCTACTCCAACTTGGAATCCTCTTGGTTCTGAATCTTTTTCTTCTGATCCCATTCTCCCTCTTCACATTCGGTACCGTAATGAGAAGGTCTGAAAGGACTTCTTAGAGAACTTTCAGAAACGTGGCGTTCATCCAGAGCACCATGTTATTTCATTGGACTTTTTGGACATTCCTCTCCCCGTCGACATTCGGACTCGGGGTTGGGAATCTCTATGTGAGAGTCCCTTAAGGTGTCCCATTGTGTTTATACTGGAGTTCTACTCCAATATACACGATATTGATACCTCTGTACCTCAATTTGCCACTACATTTCGAGGTACACATATCGTACTTACCCCGGATCTTATATCCGAGGTACTACATATTCCACTGGTAGTGCATCCTAACTACCCTGGCTGTGAGCATCTTAGGACAGTGTCCAAAGACGAGCTTCTGTCTCACTTTTGTGAGACACCTTCCATATGGGGTGGGAAGCAAAACACCCCATGCTCGAGCTTTGCAAAAGGTCTGAGGTTCCTTAACATGGTGATAACATTTACTCTTACTCCTTTGTCTCACTCTAACTCTATCACTGAGCCTCGTGCTCGTTTTCTTTTATCTCTTCTTGAGGACCTCTCTATAGACTTTCCTTCTCACTTCATCACATTTGTCATCGATGTGTATCAGGATACGGCGACCCGTGATAAGCTCATCATTCCTTCAACTATCACGTGGATCCTTCGCCACTTTTCCACCCTCATTCCTGGTTCTCCTTATTTCACCATTATGGGTGCCATCAGGGCCAGTTCTATTCGGCGGAGTAAGGCCTAGCTTCGACTGAAGCGACTACTATCGGAGACGACCGATCATGCAGATCCTGCAACTCTTTCTTCTTCGGTAGCTAGTGTGACCCTCGAGGCATCATGGCACAGCTTCAACGCATGGATACTTGCCTTGACTCTCTCATTGATGAGATGTGTCAGGTGAACACCCGTGTAGATCGCATAGCACGTCGACGGGCTCGCCTTGGTGGTTTCTCTCCCTCTCCCTTTCCTTCTCCAGAGGCTTCAGCAAATGAGGATGGTGATGATGGTGATGATGAGGATGAGGATGCTAACTCTTCTAGTGATGATGAGATGACGACCTCTCAGTGACTTGCCATTTGTCATTCGTGACAAAAAGGGAGAGTAGTTTTGGATAAGAGTAGTCTTGTAGTTAAGGGGAGAGTTAGCATAGGATATTTTTGTTAAGGGGGGTATGTATACTTTTTGAGGGATGTAGTGAGGTTCTTATGTACTTTTTCTTTTCTTTCTTTTAGCCTCATGTATACTGGTCTTGTGTCCATTTATTGACATACATTGTACTTATCATTCTCATATATATATATATATATATATATATATGATGATGTATGTTTCTTCACCTATCTCTTCATGTGTTGTTTTTTTTCTCTCTTTATACACATGTTTCTTTATGTATGCAATCTTTACTCTGTTTCACACATGATGCCATGATAAGTTTTGTTTAAGTGTTTCAGAAAGACAGGTAAAAGTCTACCATGCCATGAACTCTCTTTTTGCAAAGTTTTCAAGAGTTTGTGTTAAGGTTAGATTTGTTTTGTAGTTCAACAAGTGATTATGAGTTTAGTAATTTAAGACTTCTCTCATGATTCATTTGTCTATTGTGGTTTTGTCACGGATTGCCAAAGAGGGAGATTGTTAAGGACATATTTATGTAATTGGCTAATTATTTAATAAAACGCACTTTACTTGTAATTGGGTAGATTTATGATGGGTTTAATGTTGGGGTTTATGTCCTAAAATCCAATTTATTGGCATGTCATAAATAATTAAATTGTTTAATTATATGAGACTATTTATAAATGAAATAATGGGATATTATCTTAGTCCATAAGATGCATAGTATGTGATTTATGTGATTTAGTCACAGAAGATATAAGCCTCAAGTGTAAACTTAGAATTTTAGTTCATAGTTAGTGATGAAATTAGGCATTTCATCTGCGAAGACTATAAAATATCAAGTAAGATGATTTGTCTTGATCATGAAAGTGGAGACTTCTAATTGATATGATGATATGTTTTAAGAGTTAAGACATATTGAACTGGACCACTGTGAGATATATTATTCTCCTAACAACTATCAAATGAATAATAAATCTCAAGACTTCCATTTACATCAACTCTAAATCCTGAGAGAATAATGAACCTAATCATGAGATGTAGGGTGCTTTGATATATCAGGAGTGAGATCTAAAGTCACGATCAAAACCTCAGTATGTTGGGCAACCACATTTAATGTTGATGGAACATATATTCTCAAGATGGAATGCATAATCTCTTAACGGAGATATAAGATATTCCCTTCAAATAAGTTTAATGGGTTTGGTTATTCAGAGTGTTGGACCCAACCACTTTAGTAAGGAGTTACTAAAGTATATATTTATGAAATTGAATTTCATAAATATATGATAAATAACTTAAAAGATTAAACCAGGTACTCAAGGATTAAGATATAGTAATCTTCAAAGTGGCAGTCAACATTCATGACTTTATATTACTAGGAATATTTTAATGAAGGGGTTGCATGTATAATAAAGTCTTGGGATATAATTTATTAATAAGGCCTAGAGTGAAATTATATTCATATAGTGGTATTAAATATAATTAATGGTAACTTTGGACTTATCCAGAGTTGAAAGAAAAGTTCAAGACCCATTGGAGCTAGAGTCTTATTTGTTCCCTTTTGGTCCCACTCCAAGCCATATACTAAAGCCCAATTGGAATGGCCTAAAAGGCTAACCCAATTAGATAATCATTAAAATATAAGGAGAGAAACATACAAAATTTCATAAGAGAATTCTAATAAGAGTTTTCATAAGGAATGAAATGGTGTGTATGTGAGTGTAAGCCACTCTCTGTAGAATTTGCCCTAGTTCATTATATTCTTTGTAGAAGCTACTGCTTCTTTACACCACGGGTTTTGTGACTAAGGAGCTTCCTGATCTTCATTGTTAATGAATTGAAGAACTTTGCAGCCAACATCTTCCTCAAGTTGGTGTGTTAGTCACGTACTGGGATCCCTGCATCATTGGTTAGTCACGTACTGGGATTCGTTCATTGAATGGAGAGATTGCCACTACAATACAAGTCCAATTGGGTATTAGGGTAAGGGTTCACCTGTAGGTTGGTATTGGGTACTAAGATTCATTTTACTTGTAACCGCTTGTGATTGATAATAATGGATACTTGGGAGTGGTGATCTTAAATTCACCCGATGGGGTTTTGCCTCGGTGATTTTTTCCATTTGTAAACAAATCACCTATGTCAAATTTATTTTCTGTTGCATTTAGTTTTTTGTGATTAGTTTGTGCTACCACGCTATTACATGTTAAATTGACTTAATTAGTTAACTTGGGTAATTAATTAATTAATTTGCCAAAGGGGTCAATTCATTTTTGGCCTATCAAACATGATTCTAACCTAACGTAATTCCCTAACATAATAGGTTGGATTGGCCCACCGATGGATCCCCCACAGTTGCCTCCATCCATGGACAAATGAGATACCATTTTGATAATAGACACTATCATCTGATGCTCAAGTCTCATTGCTATGTCCTAATAATAATTAATTATGGTTTTGTAGAGTTAATTATTATGGTTGTTAAAACAAAATAAGACAAAGATAATAAGTCCTAAATAGCATCGCTAATTGCTATCAAGTATGTTTTGATGAGATATATAATTAATGTCTCTGTTGCTAAGAAATTGAGGTTTTCTCTCTTCTCTTAGGTAGTAGAAGTGTTCTATCCCTTCCTTAGAAGGAGAGTGTGTTCTCTTAAGGTAACAAGTTTACCTTTCGAGCTAGTGGTTTTCTTTTTAGGGGTTCAAGGAAATACCTTTTGTTTCTTGTTTCTATTTTCATTCTATCTTGCATAATGGAAGAGTTGGGTCAATGGAATAATTTTTCATTGTTAGAGAAAGAAACTGATGGTTTTGTTCTCTTAAAGGAACAACATTCTGGTGAATTTCTCCTGGCTGCAAAATTTTTAACGCCTCGTTTTCTTAACATGGATGTGATGGCCAGTACTTTTAAACACTATGGAGATCAACAAATGTATTGGAAAATTTAGACCCCGGTTGATAGAATTACAAGTTTTAAACCCAAGTTATTAATTAGATTTATTATGAATAAACCTTGTGAAAACAAACTAACATCAATATCATGTTAATGTCATGCATGGCAAAACAATAAATAAGACAAGATATGATGACTCAGGAAAACCAATGAAACAAACTAGTTTCACAGTAAAAAACTTTGGGGGAAACCTTCCCAAAAAGCAATCCACTATAATAAAGAGAAGTTTCAAATCTAGTACAAAACCTTTGTCCCTAAACTCTACAATCTTCATAGATGAACTTATAGTAGAAACCTTCTACCACTTTAGAACCTCTAAACTCTTCAATATATGAACGCCACCCTTTTGTACTGATCTTAGTACATGACTAACCAATGATGCACAACTTCCAGTATGTGACTAACTCCAGCAACTTGAAGACGTTGTTGGCTGCAAAGTTTGTCACTTCATCAACAATGAAGATTAAGAAGCACTTGGTTACAAAACCCTAAGGCACAAAGACGCAGTAGCTTCTTTCAGAGAAAATAAGGTGCTAGGTCGCTATTTTCATGTGTTCTCAATTTATTCTCTTATTTGACGAGTCTTTAAAACAAACCTTATATATGTCTAGGGTTGTGAGAAAAGAAACCCTACACATACATGTCAACTTGGGCTAAAAATCAGATCTAGAAATTTTGATTTCAAAGATCTCGACAGATTTTCAGTCAAGCTTTTGTCGAGCATCAGCATTAAACCTCGATAGACATTATCTATCGAGCTTTAGTGAACAACACTTCTTCACTTGTTTCTTGGATAGACTTGTATGGCTTCAATACTAGACTTGAACTCTTGTTCCTTGAAGTACTAAACCTATCCTAGATCTACCCAATTAAGTAAAGTGTGTTTTGTCAAAAGATTAGCCAATTTATAATAACATATGTTCTAACAAGTTCCACATATTTCCTAACAAAATGGCTTCAAGATCCGTAACCAAAGTGAACACAGGGTTCCTTTTGTCTTTGACAATCCAGAAGATATTCACAGAATCATCCTCAATCAACCACAAAGCTTCGATAAGCACCTTGTGATATTGCAGAGGTATAATTCGGATTGCCTAGTTTGTGATTTGGTTTTTTTAAAGACTTTATTCTGAGTGCAAGTCCACGATATCCCAGCTCGCTATATGACAAAGGAGGTGGTAGAGAACAATTGTGAAACAATTGCTGAAGTATGAAAGTCTTCAGGTGTTGTAACTGATGAAGGGGGGCTATTTCATCCGGGTTCGAGTGGAGGTTGATATTTCCTTACCACTATGTCGAGAAAGGGTCCTAACTTTGGAGAATGGGGAAAAAAGCTGGGTCCAATTCAAATACGAATGCTTACCAAATATTTGTTTTTGGTGTGGGCGTTTAAATCATGTTGATAGGAATTGTGAGCTCTGGATTCAAAGCAAAGGAACATTGAAACCCAATCAGTAGCAGTTCAACGCCAATCTAAAGGCAGCTCCTTTCATGGCATATGGAAAGGAAGTTATTTATGTGTCGGGTTTCTATGAGCACAAGCAACCTTTTATGAGGAAAGCCTTTTATTCAAACAGAATGGAGTCGGAGGTAGTTATGACAGAATCAGGGGAAGGCAGATCGGAGAAAGCTTAGGCGAGCAGGGAAACTGAAGGTGACTTAGTCATTAATGAGGATGTAAACCACGTTAATGAAGAAATAGATATAGGGAGAACGTTACACTTAGCTTTAGCTACTCAAGATAATCGAGAATCTATCCCAAGCCAATTGTCTCCAGTGGAAATCCAGGAATCTATGGATACGAGTAATAATGAGGGAATTGCGGGATTAACTGAGGACTTAATTCCTTTGGGGGTTACAACTGATAATTTATTTGAAATTCAAATTGCGGAAATTGATGCTAATATTGCACGATTTACTGGAGAATCGGTTATGAAAGGAAACACAAGGATTGCTCTTAATGAGAATTTTACTCCTAGTAAAACACGACTTGCCCACATTAATCCCTTGATCACGTGCAAGTTAGTTGAGGTTTTTACTATGGGAATTCCTCATGGCAACTCGTGTTCTTCATCCTAGTGTAAACTAAGAAACCCTAAAAGAACTAGGATGAAACAAGCACGTAAAAAAGCCACGGGTAGCAAAACACAAAGTGCACAAATTGGTGGGAAGCGAGTTGGTTTGAATCATCATGAGTTACCTTTGAAGCGTAGTTTGGTTTCAAAAGATGATGGAAGTTCCTCAATTTCAATGGTGGAAGTTGAGCATTAGCCTCGCCAAGTGCAATGAGTTGCTTAGTGTGGAACTGTCGTGGGCTTGGGAACCCATGTACAGAGAATGAGCTTGCAGATATTGTGCAGACAAAAGATCTCTCTATTATGTTTTGAGCAGAAACATGGGCAGATGAAGTAAGGTTAGAGACTGTGTTGAGAAAGATAAAGTTTGAGAATTTATTCATTACCCTAAGAACAAATAAGGGAGGTGGATTAGTACTGTTTTGGAAATCGACAATTGATGTAACGGTGGAGGGTTCGGGTAAGAATTACATTGATGCAATAACAAACAAGAATCAGGAAAACAAATGGCAATTCATCGGATTCTATGGCAAACCAAAGACTCAAAGAAGAATTGAATCATGGAATTTACTCAGAAGTTTGGACAAAAAATTCCAAATTCTGTGGTTATGTGCAGGAGATTTCAATGAATTGATGAAAGGAGATGAAAAATTGGGGGGGGGGGGTAACAAGTGAAGTCATAATCAAATGCAACTTTTCTGAGATGCAATAGATGAGTGTGGATTTATTGATTTAGGTTAGTCGGTTCCAAAATTCACTTGGAGGAAACAGCCTGCCAATGGTCATTCAATCTGGTAGAGGTTGGATAGAACATTGTGTACAAACGACTAGCTGCAACAATTTGGAGCAACTAAGGTCTACCATCTGAATAGTTGCACCTCCAATCATATACCACTATGGATTGTTCGGAATGGTATAGACCCCCCCCTCCTATATCTAGACCCTTTAGATTTGAAGAGATGTGGCTATCGGATAAGGGTTGTGGTCATACAGTGGAAGCAGTATAGAGGGGCCACCTTTCTTGTAAGGTCGAAGTTCAGGTGATGAAAAAGGTTGAAAAGTGTGGAGAGTAGTTGACACAGTAGAGTTGACGACACTTTGGTAGTGTTAGGCGAGAACTTATGGAGAAGAAAAAATTGCTTGCTAGGGTAGAACAGATGACCACTCAATTAGGGTGTAACATTCGTTTAAGAGAGCTTCATAAAGGGGTGAATGAGTAAATGGTGAAGGAGAACAAAATGTGGAGGCAGAAGGCAAAAAATTTTTGGCTTATTGAAAGGGACAAAAACACGAAGTATTTCCATAGCAGGGCAACGCAGAGCCATAAAATGAATAGAATTTTAGGCATATACAACTCTCATGGTGTGTGGATTTCTCACCAAGAAAGGATAGCAAAGACCTTCACTGATTTCTATGAGGGTCTCTTCACTACAACAAATCCGGTTCTAAATGGAGAAGCTCTGGATCTGGTTCCTAAGTTATTACAAATGATATGAATGCTTTGCTGACACAAGATTTTATGGAATAGGAAGTCCAGGCAGCCTTGAAACAAATGGCTCCCCTCAAAGCATCAGGCCTTGATGGTATACCCCCTTTGTTTTATCAAAATTATTGGAATTTGGTTGGATGTGATGTCACTAAAACAATTCTTTCATATCTAAATACAGCCACCCTCCCACACCCCATTAACCATACATTCATCACCATAATCCCGAAAACAAAAACCCTATGTTTGTTAATGATTTTAGACCCATCAGCCTTTGTAATGTGCTTTATAAAATTTTTTCGGAAGTCTTAGCAAATAGATTGAAAAAAAATTTACCTTCCATTATCACTAAACATCAAAGTGCCTTCACAAAAACCGTTTGATATTTGACAATATTCTTGTGGCTTTTGAAACTTTACATAGCATGAAAAACCATAAAATAGGCAAAACTAGTTACATGGCTCTCAAACTAAACATGAGCAAAGCAATATGACAGGGTGGAGTGGTCTTTTTTGGAAGAAATTATGAGAGGAGAAGTGGGTAAATCTAATGATGATTTGTGTTAAGTCAGTCTCTTACTCAATTTTGGTTAATGGTGAACCAAAAGGCTTTATCCATCCAACAAGGGGGATTCGCCAAGGCGACCTACTATCCCCTTTCCTTTTCCTATTGTGCATAGAAAGGTTACATAGCCTTATTTCCAAAGTGGCAATGAAAGGTTCTATTAAGGGCTTCTCCCTTTGGAGAAGGAGCCCAAAACTAATCCATTTGCTTTTTGCAGATGAAAGTTTATTGTTTCGTAGGGAAAATAGATATGACTGCCAAAAAGTGATGGAGATTTTGGCCACATATGAAAGTGTTTTGGGTCAACAAATCAACAAAAGGAAAACATCTTTGTTTTTTAGCAATTCAACCTCTGATGCAATGAAAACAAAAATAATTGAGGCACTTGGGGTGACTGAAATAGTACACTATGATAAATATTTGGGGTTGCCATCACTGATTGGAAGACATAAAAAAGCAAGTTTCAATTTCATTAAGGAAAGGGTTTGGTGGAAATTACAAGGGTGGGAGGAAAAATTGTTATCTCAAGCGGGTAGAGAAATATTGATCAAAGCTGTGGTCCTAGCCATCCTAACATACACGATGAATTGCTTCATGCTCCCCCTAGGCCTATGTCAAGAAATTGAGGGTCTAATACGAAAGTTTTGGTGGGGACAAAGGGGTGACCATAGAAAAATTCATTGGGTCAAATGGGGGGATATGTGTGATCCAAAGTTTAAAGGTGGTATGGGTTTCAAGGAGTTGGCACTTTTCAATGAAGCTCTCTTAGCAAAACAAACTTGGAGGTTGTTGCACAATAAAAACTCCTTGTTCTATAGAGTTTTTGAATCTCGGTTTTTTCCAAATTGTTCCATTATGGATGCTACAGAAGAGCATGGTGAATCTTATGCTTGGAAAAGTATTTTGAAAAGGGGGGGGGGGGTGTGGGAGTTATTAGGCGAGGAGCTAAATGAAAGGTGGGGAATGCGGAAGACATCAAAATTTGGGGTAACAATTGGCTGCCTTCAATGACGTCTACTCGAGTACATGGTCCTCTGATTTCAGAGTTCCAAGAAGCAACAGTGAGCTCTCTTATAAATCCTTTGTCTTGCAGTTGGGAAACACATCTATTGGACATCTCTCAGCCCCACTGAAGTCAAACTGGTTAAAAAAAAATACCTCTGAGCCGCGGATAAGCAGATGATGAGCTTTACTGGCCCTATGTGCAATCGGGTGAGAATTCAGAAAAGTCGGGGTATTTCTTCCCTTAGACCAAGACAGGTAACAACTTTGCCTCAACCTAGATTTTACAGGGAACCACTAAGCCATCATGGAAGCAAATTTGGCAACTAGCTATGCCAAGCAAAATAAAAATAAAAAAATTTATGGAGAGCAACCAGAAATGCCCTGCCAACAAATGTCAATTTGGTTTGTCGCTGTGTTATGGTTGATCCAACATGTTGTGTCTGCCAAAATAATGAAGAAGACGTGATACACTCCCTCTGGTCTTGCTCGAGCCTCTCACAGGTTTGGAATAAGGACCCACAGTGGAATTCACTCCAAAGCACACACCACAAAGATTTTGCACAACTGCTAGTTGCGATATTCACTTCAAACTACTCATTGGAATTGTTTGCGTTCATCACTTGGACAATTTGGTTGAAGCATAACAAGGTCAGATTTTCACCACCAGGATTCCCAATAGCCCAGGTTATGCAACGAGCTATTGCAACTCTGATGGAGTTTCGGATAGTAACCAATCGAGTGCACACAGTGGTTGACAGATCGAGAGTGGAGTGGAAAGTACCTCCGACTGAGTTTTACAAAATAAACTTTGATGAGGAAATGTTCAAAGAGGAAGACAGGGCAGGGATTGGCGTGATCATTAGAGATAGTCGAGGTTTGGTGTTGGCATCAATGTCTCAAGTCATTCCTCTACCTCTAACTGTCGTGGAGCTCGAAACACTAGCAACATTGAAGGCTTTAGAAACGATTATCAATTCCTTGAATGATAACTCACCCTCGTTGTCACCCTTTGGCTTACTGCTTCAAGATGTTGAGAATTATGCAAACTTGTTTCAATGTATTAGTTTTTTACACATCCGTTGAGAAGGAAATAATGTTGCTCACAACCTAGTTAGACATACACATCATGTCACTGGTTTTTCCGTGTGGATGGAAGATATCCCATCGCACATATTTGCTACTTATCAGGAAAATTTGCCCTATTCTTAATATAATTTCAGTCCTCTTTCTCAAAAAAAAACAAAAAAAACAAAAACAAAAAGTATGTTTTGATGGACATATGTCATTAATATGGTTTCTGTTATATCATTGTTTTTATTTTCAAATAAATGCCAGCAGGCCCAATACATTGAAACCAAATATAAAATAATAAGTGAGTGAATTTCTTCCATGCTAAAATTCTCCTTCATCCTCAGCCTCACTACCAGTGGCTCCAACACCATCACTAACTCATTCGTGGATTCATATATGAATTTGGGCCTGAATAGAGAATGTTAATTTTTTTTTTTTAAATTATAGAAAAAGAATGTTGGGCTGGGACCCAGTGTATTATTTATGGGATGGACAAAAATAAAAGCAACACTATATTATTTTTCCAATAATTACTATTAAAAAAATAGTCTAATAAAGTTTTTTAGAAAGCTGTATAATATATTTTATTAAAAATATTTGTTTTATATGTCAATAAAAATAACTATTATTACTCTTAATTATATATATTTATAAAAATTAAAAATAAGCCTAAAATGGTATATCAGTATATTAATTGGTATTGAACTATTTCATAATTTTCATTTCCCTATACAAAATTAACTCTCATGCCTCCGATTCAACCATAGTGCTCATGAAGCCAAAGTAACATATTAAAAGCATCGAGGAAGCTGTAATTATTAGAGAATTAGTATTATGCAATAAAAGAAATTTTAAATCGCATTCTTGCTAACTATGGTCTCTATTGCAGAAATGACTTCAAAGATTCAAGAATATTATGACTTAGCTACGTTGCATATTTTAAGGCATATAAGATTTGAAGTTGCGACGAAAATGGATGAAAAATAATAAATAATATTGTAAGGTTGAATTTATTCAACCATCTTATTGGCTTTATTCCGTGCCAAATTTGCTTGTAATTCAGCATTTAGTAACCCTGTATTTAGGTGGGTTTGGTGTAAGGGTAGTGAGTGAGATAGAGTGAAGTTTGCTCAAGAGTGTGCAAGAAAACAGAGTGTCGCGGCTGGGACTCGCGGGTGACTCGCGGCTGCAAGCCGCCAGAAGCTGCACACGTGCCAAGCATGCTGGAAGATGAACAATCATGCTAGCTGGAGCACTACAGGACAAAACAGGACAACTGGCCATACGGTTATCTCGCGACTGGATCTCGCGACTTAGTCAAGCCGCGAGGTCAAGCCGCGAGCCACCCCTATTTTGTAAAAACCTGACGTTTCACATTCCTCTCCACTCCAGTATAAATACCTCTATTACCCACGATTGAAAGAGAGCTTCCAAAGAGAATTTTGAGAGAGAAACCCTAGAGAAAAACTAGATTGATTCACACACAATCTATACCTTAGAGACTCTTCAAATTCCTCAACTCTCTTCCTCTCCATTGTCAAATCCTTGAGAGGCTTTATACCAAACCAGGTTCTCACCATCATCATCATTGTGAGACTGCTGTTTGGATTTCTGGGAAGCAGTTAGAAAGGAACCAATCTTCATTGGTTGATGCTACGGTCTAGTAGCGGAATCCGGGAAGCTAGAAAAGAAAAAGGTTCGGCGTAACCTCGTTGGAGCAAGAAGCTTGGAGGGCTTAGGTGCACTGGGTAGATTAGGCTTGGAGGGTCTATTGCTGTCCTTGTATCCCAACTATATTTTCTAGTGGATTGATTACTGCTTGGAGGGCGGCGGAGAGGTTTTTCGCCGAGGGCTTCGGTTTCCTCTTCGATAACACATCGCGTGTTGTCTTTGTGTTTGCATCTTCCTTCCTCTCTATCTTTGCCTTTTTATTTATCTGCTGTGGATATTAATCTGTTATGGCTTAGATAGTATTTAATAAATTTCGTTTGATAGCATATGTTAAGTTATATGCAACACTAGTTGTTTGACATATTACTTGAATTGATTAAGTTGTTATTTGGGGGTCTAAACGTTCAAAGGTGTTTTTGTACACGTTTTTGAACTTTCATTTGGTATCAGAGCGGGTACACTGATATTGGTTTCATTACCATTGTGTGATCCTTGACTCCCTTTTGAGATGGATAGGTCTCAATCCCTAAATGCACCTCCATATTTTGATGGTAGTAATTATGCTTTTTGGAAGGTTCGAATGAGAGCTTTTCTGTGTTCTATTGATGAATCCGTTTGGGATACTGTTGAGATTGGTTGGACCAAACCAGAGGCAGCAAAATCCACATGGGATAAGGCAGCACTTGCTGCATCTAATGCTAACAGTAAAGCACTCAATGCTATTTTCTGTGGTGTGTCTCCAGATGAATTTCACAGGATTTCTCATATTACCGTGGCCAAAGAAGCATGGGAGATTTTGAAAACTACCTATGAAGGCACGAGGAAAGTGAAAGACACCAAGTTACAAATGCTGACCACTCGGTTTGAGGAGCTCAAAATGAGTGAGGATGAGTCTTTTGACTCTTTCTATGGGAAGTTAAATGAAGTGGTTGTCAGCAAGTTCAACTTGGGGGAGAAAACGGAGGACTCGAAGATTGTAAGAAAGATCCTTCGATCATTGCCGGAAAGTTTTCGAGCTAAAGTGACAGCAATAGAAGAGAGCAAGGACCTCGATGACATCAAAGTGCAAGAGCTGGTGGGTTCTCTGCAGACTTATGAGATGTCGCTGCCCAATCAACGGAAGAGTAAATCTCTTGCTCTAAAGACCATTAATGAGAAGGTGGAAGATCAAGACTCATCGGGAGAAGATGTGGTTGACAAAGATGTTGCATACCTTGTCAAAAATTTCAAAAAGTTTTTGAAATTCAAAAATAATGGCAAATTTGATGATAAAAGAAAATTCCAAAGTTCTGGAAGGGAGAAAAGGGAATTCAAAAGGAAAGATGGAAAAGAATCCCAACCTACACAAGGTGTCACTTGTTTCGAATGTAACGGGCATGGACACTTCAAAAAGGAATGTCCGAATTATTTGAAATCGAAAGGTAAAGTGTATGCCACGACCTTGAGTGACTCGGATTCGTCTGACTCAGAGTCTGAAGAGAGCTGTGATGGAGAGGGGAACTATTCAGCTTTTATGACTATTGCTCATGTTGAGTCGTCAGATGAACTGAATCTGCTTGTGCAAGACCTTGGAGAACATAGTGATGATGAATCACTAGGAATTGTTGAAGAATCGGATGCTGAAGAAGATGGAAGCAACGCGAATCTTCAGGAGAATTATAACTTACTTTTGGAGAAGTCCGGGGAATACACAAAGGTGGCCAAGGCTGCTGTGAGAAAAATGAAGAAGGCTGAGGAGGACTACAAAAGTCTCCTAATCCGATATAGGGAGGCCAAGTGTGAGATAGAAACTCTGAATGGAGAGTTGTCCGAAACTTACACAAAAGTAAGGTTTCTTGAGAGTGAGGTTGTGCAAGCTAATGCTAAAGTAGAGAGGGTTACCACCAAGAAGCTAGATGATGTTATATCATCTCAAAAGAGCTTTTCAGACAAATCCGGATTGGGATATACCGGAGGAGGTAGTTCGTCTGTAAATATCACAAAAGAAGTAAAGTTTGTAAAGGCCAAAGATCCAGTTGTAGCTGACTCTACCGGTGAAAAGCTCGAGGTGAAGGAGAAGAAGAATTTGGTGAACCAACGGATGTTAAATCATCACAATCAATTAGCAGGCAGGTCTGAATCTCGTGCCAAGTCACGTCCTCGACCACAAAGAGGTCCTAGAGGAACTTATGTGTGCCACTACTGCGGACTTCAAGGGCATACTCAACCAAATTGCCAAAAGCTGAGAGCAAAGAATAGTGCAACCCCTCAAAGGTCAGGAGGACCTAGAAATGAGAGAAGAAGTTGGACTGGAAATCAATCTAGAGATCAGAATGGTGATCCCGGAATGATGAACGTGATGAAGATGATTGGTGCATTCACCAACTGCTTGGAAAGCTTCTCACGAAGGTTTGAAAGCCCTAACTCCCGTACCCAATCCTATAAGGAAATCACCCCAAACGCAAGTGACGTGAGGGTGAATAAGGGTACTCATGCATAAGCATTACAACATGTCCATGCATCAATACTTCCTATGCTTTGTGACTATGTTTGATTGTTTTGCTTGCTATTTTTGCTGTTGGTTGTTTGTTTGTCTTTTTGAACATTTCTTTAATTTTGTCTTATCAATCTTTTTGTTTCTTGTGTCAAAAATCCAAAAAACACATAAAAATAGAAAATCAAAAAGCTTGATTGACTTTGTTGAGCTTTTGTCTCAAAACTTGTTTTGCCTTGTACCTTTGTGCTAATGGCTTTGTGCATTTTCGAGCATTGCTTGTCTTTATGCACTTATATCACTGTGGAAAAATCTTGAAATCTTTGTGATTGTTGTAAATAGATCTTCAAACTTGTCATGAATGATTAGTGAATGGTTCTGTTGATCTTGAGACTTGCATAGACTTGTGTCTATATATCTTCCCACTCTTTATTTTTGTTTTGCTAAAAAGAGCTCACCAAATGTAAATCTCCAAATGAAAAGAGATATCGAGCTGCAAAAGCCTGTCGCACATTCTAGTATTTGACTAGGAAAAAGGGTAAGCGACCTTCTATTGAAGTGAATGTTCATTCAAAAAAAAAGACAAAGGCTTATTCATTAAAGTGAAATATCATGTATCAATCTCACAATGAGAGGTGATTGACTCAAAAGATCAAAAAGATCAATTGTTATGTTTGAAAGTGGAGTCAAATGTAGTGCTTCAAATCATGTTTTTCAAGTTTTGTGGGAGGTCATATATACATACTTCTATAATTGAGATAGGTCACATGATCTAGTGCTAATTGTGTATGCCTTGGTTGAATTGATCATTGAAGCTTCACATTAGACGAAGGACTATCTCATTGTTGATATCCACACACAACACACAAGTTTATGTTCAATAAATGCCATATTCATTTGTGTGATTGTACTTGATGAAATGTGTTTTCACATGCTCAATCTTTGTTATTTCAAGCACAAAAGATTTTTGAGTGTTTTAGGTGCTTTTGGAAAGTATTTTTGTTTGAAAAATCTGAAAATTTCAAAAAACCAGTTTTGCCCTGTTTTGGCGGCTCAGTCGCGGGTATGTCAAGTCGCGAGTCTCAGTCGCATCTTCGCTGGTAATTTTTGGCGACTTGTTCGCGAGTGGAAGGTCCAGTCGCGAGGTTCACTCAGAGATTTTTGCGGCTCAGCTCGCGGCTCGCTCGCGGGTAGACCTTCCAGTCGCGAAAAACACTTAGAAAAATTTTTTTCAAAATTTTGTTCTTGAGTGCTT
Source organism: Quercus lobata (assembly GCF_001633185.2). Lineage (NCBI taxonomy): Eukaryota > Viridiplantae > Streptophyta > Magnoliopsida > Fagales > Fagaceae > Quercus > Quercus lobata. The sequence goes on from NC_044909.1 coordinate 19,847,602, forward strand.
TGGCAGCTTGAGCTGGCGACTGTGTGGCGACTTAATCCAGTCGCGAAAATCGCGTGTTTGGCAGAAACAGGAGCAGTTTTAAAACTTGTTTCAGTTTTTCCCTCGAACATTTGTAACTGTTCATCTTCTTTCTAAACTTCCTCCTTTCCAAAAACTCTGTGAATCCATATTCAACCCTCATTGGTGCTTCATTTCTTATCCAAATCATCAAGAAAAGGTAAGGGCTTATGCTTTCTCAATCTCATTTTCTCTTTTCCTGGTTTTTCTTGCTGCTGTTTGGGTTGATATTGTGTACGAAATACTTCTCTCTTATGAAATGGGTATGGCGGGTCTTGTTTGATATTGTTCTCATCTGTTCTCATGTTGAACGGTCAAAATGTGATGTTCATTGTTCTGATATTTGCCTATTATTGAGTCTGAAAATCTTTTGTTAAATGGGTTTGGTGTCTATTTGGCTTACTCATTTCACTTGCTTAAACATTGTTTCTGATAATGATATTGGTTACTGAATCCTTTTTGGGTGTTTGTATCTCAACCTTGTTCTCTAGTATGGATTATTGGGTTCTTCATGTTGAAATATTTTTCCTTGCTCATATCTCTGGTGGAGTATTTTATGTTATCTGCTCTAAATGTTCGAATGCTGTATTTGTTTGCATATCATGGTCTTGATAACCTGTCTCAGCGACAAGTGTTAGTTGTTTTGTCCTTCTATGTCTTGGTGCACTATCACCATATTGCTGCACCTATCATTTTGTGCTCCTGTGTATTGTTGGTAGTTTGATTGGGTCTGCACTATCTTCAATTTGTGTTTGTATATTGATATTCTGTTTACACTGAATCATGTTGACATTGGTCTTGTATGGTATTTGTGTTTGGTTCTTTGCTGTGGGAATGTTATCTTGCAGATGTCTCGTCAATCTTCCAGGGATAAAGACATTATTGCTGACGAACCAGCAACACTAGTTGCCAAAAGGACTCGATTATCATCTCAGGCTTCTCAAGACCCCAATGAGGATAGATTCAGACTTCCTCTTAACTCACACGTCTACTCAAACGTGTTTGACAAGTCGACCACTATAGTGGAACGAGTGGTAGAGTTTAATACCTTAGGGACCACTTTCATCCCTCGAATCTTTGAGAACCGAGATTGGGCAAACTTGTTCGGGAACTTTGATGACCCAATGGATGAGCTGGTCAAAGAATGCTTCTCCAATGCAACTGATCTTGGACCTGAACTCGTTTTCTGGGTCAGAGGAACAGAGTTCAGTGTTACCCCAAACTCCATCGCAGACCTTCTCAGCATCACCAGACCTCAGAATGTTAATATTACTCCTTACGATGAACGAAATCCAGAAGTTGGAGAAATTTTTCAAATCCTAGGATACGATCATGAAGTATCCAGTGCAGGAACCTCCATCAGCACCGCAAAGTTTGCACCCGAGCTGACCACACTGAAGTTGATCATGTTCACCAATCTCTACCCATTGTCCAACACTACATTCATCAATCTTGGGAGAGCTCTATTTCTTTGTGACCTTATTACAGGAGCTCCCATTGACATATGTGCTCACATCTACTACATCTTGAGGAAGACCGCATGTCGATCTGCAGCACGAGGAGTTATTCCATTTTGCAGTCTCATCATGAAGCTCATTCTTCGTGAAGGCATTACTCCTCCTGCAGATGGAAAAATGTTGACTCGTCAACGTCCCATTTCCTTGCTCACTCTTCAAGCTAGCAGAAGTCACTCCTCTAAATCACCAAGGAGTGCTCACATCTCTCCGGTCACTCCGTCTGCCCCTGACTCAGAGACACCAGCACATACCACATCTACATCACGTGCTGTTCCTGAAGCTTCACCAGCTCCTATTCCGCAAGCACCGACTGCTCCTCATACTGATAGAGCTGGCAGTGTACTTGAGCATATTCAGAAACGCGTTGATGAGCTTGTGGCACTTCTCTACTCCACAAACAACCATGTTCAAATGCGTCTCGAGACTATGGAGAATCAGCTAGATGATATTCAACGAAAGTTGGACGAGAGCCTTTAGCTATTCGTGACAAAAAGGGGGAGAGCTTTCAGTAAGGGGGAGAAAAGTCCAAAGGGAAGTGTGCATAGTGATAGGGGGAGTACACACATACACACATACTTTTGTCATACTTTTGTTTTTAGTCTTATCCTCTAAACTTATGGTTTTTAGGTTTATGCTTGTTGGGTACTATTTAATGTTTTTATGGGTTTGATACACTATGTTTTTGGTGTATTGTTTCTAAACTCTTAACTTATACTCTTGGTATAAAGTTTAATATATTTTGATGATGTTATTCAAGGTTGTTTGTGTTTTGTACCCATGTGCTTATGTAAGCTTTTAGGGTTATGTTTTTATGCATATTTGTAGGCTTTATGGTATGTACCTTGCTTAATGCAGCCTTTATGCTATGTTGAAATCAGTACTTTAATCTAAATGGTATGCATTTTGGTTTATGTACTGTCACTCTTGTGCCCTTGTAGGATTGTTCCTAGATGCATATGACTTGTGTGATATGCATTGGTTGAGTGTTGAGCATACAAGTGTCTTGCCTTGTGCTTGTTAACTTGTATGTCCTTGTGTTCATTCCAAGTGTGAATGAGCATTGTGATCACTACCTTGTGGTGTTCACTTGGTTGATCAAGCCATGGTTTGTTTCATAACTCCATCTTTGCTTGATCACTTATTGCCTGTTTCATATGCATTTTATAATTCTCTGCTTACACTGATCATGGTGTATTGTTGTGTTTCAGGAGTATTATGTTCATATGATTCAAGTGCTTCACAGCTTCTAGAGTTAGGCGTGAGTGAGTTTTGTTCAACTGTTCCCAACTCACATGTTAAGTCTAGAGTCTGTTTTAGGGTTTTGTCACGGAATAGCCAAAGGGGGAGATTGTAAGGTTGAATTTATTCAACCATCTTATTGGCTTTATTCCGTGCCAAATTTGCTTGTAATTCAGCATTTAGTAACCCTGTATTTAGGTGGGTTTGATGTAAGGGTAGTGAGTGAGATAGAGTGAAGTTTGCTCAAGAGTGTGCAAGAAAACAGAGTGTCGCGGCTGGGACTCGCGGGTGACTCGCGGCTGCAAGCCGCCAGAAGCTGCACACGTGCCAAGCATGCTGGAAGATGAACAGTCATGCTAGCTGGAGCACTACAGGACAAAACAGGACAACTGGCCATACGGTTATCTCGCGACTGGATCTCGCGACTTAGTCAAGCCGCGAGGTCAAGCCGCGAGCCACCCCTGTTTTGTAAAAACCTGACGTTTCACATTCCTCTCCACTCCAGTATAAATACCCCTATTACCCACGATTGAAAGAGAGCTTCCAGAGAGAATTTTGAGAGAGAAACCCTAGAGAAAAACTAGATTGATTCACACACAATCTATACCTTAGAGACTCTTCAAATTCCTCAACTCTCTTCCTCTCCATTGTCAAATCCTTGAGAGGCTTTATACCAAACCAGGTTCTCACCATCATCATCATTGTGAGACTGCTGTTTTGGATTTCTGGGAAGCAGTTAGGAAGGAACCAATCTTCATTGGTTGATGCTACGGTCTAGTAGCGGAATCCGGGAAGCTAGAAAAGAAAAAGGTTCGGCGTAACCTCGTTGGAGCAAGAAGCTTGGAGGGCTTAGGTGCACTAGGTAGATTAGGCTTGGAGGGTCTATTGCTGTCCTTGTATCCCAACTATATTTTCTAGTGGATTGATTACCGCTTGGAGAGCGGCGGAGAGGTTTTTCGCCGAGGGCTTCGATTTCCTCTTCGATAACACATCGCGTGTTGTCTTTGTGTTTGCATCTTCCTTCCTCTCTATCTTTGTCTTTTTATTTATCTGCTGTGGATATTAATCTGTTATGGCTTAGATAGTATTTAATCAATTTCGTTTGATAGCATATGTTAAGTTTCCGCACACTAGTTGTTTGACATATTGTTTGAATTGATTAAGTTGTTATTTGGGGGGTCTAAACGTTCAAAGGTGTTTTTGTACATGTTTTTGAACTTTCAAATATAGGGAGGCTAAGTCATAGCATCGAAATCATAATAAAAATAATGGTGATACTAACAATAATGTTTGTTTAAGGACGGAAAAGACGAAAACCATGAAACCCACATTTGTTTTTTGCTGAAATTTATGAAAATCTTAGCATCATCCCCATGTCTGTGTTCTATTTCTGTGTTTTTTTTTTCTTTGGTCAACTTCTTGACTTCTTCCTATATCTAAAAGATTAATTCTAGCTTTGTAAATTACAACAACAAAACACAGAGCGAGAAACTCCAAGCATTAAGTATAAATAATAAGGTCCTCACAACGCAGTTGCATTGAGGAAACATGAACATAGATAATATATCCCAATAGTCCCAATGGTCCACTGGCCTTTGTGGGTGTGGAGAGGAGGGATCTACATGTAAGTGCTATCTTTCTCTCTTACAATAAAATATATAGAGAGAGTGAGACAGAGATTGAAAGATTCACATTTTCTTGCAAGTTTTATGAATGTTAAACTAGTGAATTGACTGTGGTGCAGGTTGTATAACATGCCTACTTCCGTGCATCACCTTTGGCCAAATTGCTGAGATTCTAGATGAAGGCCAAAGCTGTAAGTGCAACCAAACTGTTTTAATTTCCAAAAACGAATATAAACAATCAAAAAAACTTGTTTTTCTTGATTTTTTTTTTTTTTAATTTATAATAAGAAGGTGGGTTGTATATACACCAAAGTGTGTGAATGAGATCTTTTTCAAATGGATTATCATCTCTTATAAGGGTGAGATGTGTGATTCAAAACCCATCAACATACATACATACATATATATATATATATATATATGGGTTGGGTTCAAGTTATACTTGGTGAAACTATAAGTAATGTTATACTACTCAAATTTTTAATTGGATGCAAATTTTGATAAATCTACCATTAGATTGTATTATATTCATATATTCTCCACACTTGCAAAATTTCAAGATAATAAAAAATTAATAGCCATGTCATCAATCAATTTTTTAAATTCAAGTTTTTGTAGTTTAAAATAATGAATAAAAGATAAGTTTATGAATCAAATAGTAAATAACATCCAATTGGCATGATTGCTAAGAACATATAGAACATGTAATTCAATGGTTAAATTTTCAAAATATGAATTCTATAATAAGTTATTGGGTGGTATAACGTTTCTTAGAGTTACACTAGGTGTAATTGAACTCAACCCTATATAAATATATAACTATATATATATATATAACTTACCAATTAAAACCAAAAAAAAAAAAAAAAAAACAAAAGAAAAAGACCAAAAGTACCCTGAGATTTAGGTTATTATTTTTCTCCCTATGCAATATTATTCTTGCATTCAATTTGCATATCATTCACAAATTTTAGTCTCTAAAAACTCAAAATACAAATTTGATAATAGTGATGTGATCTGAAACATGAACTAAAATTTTACTAATAGTTTTTTGAAAGAAACTTTCTATTTGAAACATGAATTCAAATTTTACAAACAGTTTTCTGAAAGAGAATTACTTTCTGAGTATAATAATAGTTTTCCTTTCAAAATCAAAGAACTAAATCCACAACTTCCTTCAATTAAAGAGGGAGAAGAACTATTTAACTACAAAGGTTAGACTATTCTAATGATCTCAAACCCTAGAATGTTTGGCTTAAAACCTTATAATAATCAATTAACAACAATAATGCTAATTTGTGTCCCAAAATTTTAAGTATCATCTTCAATAATTTTATAGAAAGAGAGATAAGGTCTTTGTTTTTCTAAAAGAATGACATCCATTTATGATTACAGTCAAATTCTAATCTCTTTACAATGTATCACTCTTCCTTGTTCCAATTTGCATAGCTTGCGCCACCCAAGGCTGCTTATATGGGGTGTTGATGTTTTGCGAATGCCAGTGTCTTCTCTCGTGTGTCTACAGAGAGAAACTAAGATCGAAATTTGGATTACCAGAGCAACCTTGTGGTGATTGTTGTGTACACTATTGCTGTGGACCATGTGCTCTTTGTCAAGAGCATGCAGAGCTAAAACATAGAGGGTTGGACCCTTCAAAAGGTTGTATTATAACTAAACCATTTCCTTAAATTATCATCACCATTATCATTATTTTAGGCTAACTTCATTTTCTACTATACTAGGTTGGGTTGGCCCGCCAAATGGTCCTCCACAGTTCCCACCATTGATGTACAGATGAGATCCTATTTTGGAGGAAGACTATCATGATGCATGAAAATGTATATTAGCATCAATATCAATTCTATTAGTATTATTATATTTAATAGACAAATATAAATTCTATTTTTTGTATTAGCACCAATATTAATTTTATTATAAATATTATATATTATATTTTTGTGGGTAATGAGTTGTCCTTTTTATAATTATTTAATATTATTTTTAAACTTTAAAGTTAAATGGCAAGCCCAAGACTTGACTGGGTAACGTGCTCAGTGAGATAAATCTCATGAGTTGACAATTTTTTTTTTTTTTAAATCTTGTGACTTATAGCCACATTTTAAAAACACAGCTATAGAATTAACCCATAGCCACGTTTTAAAAATGTGGCTAAAGGTTAGCTATAGCCACATTTTCCAAACGTGGCTATAGGCCATCCTTTAAAAAAATAGATATTATCTGGCTGAACCTATAGCCGCGTTTTTAGAATGCGGCTATTGACTTAACCTATAGCTGCATTTCAAAAACGCGGCTATACGTGCTCCTTAAAAAAAATTTATTTGACTAGACCTATAGCCATGTTTTTTGAACGCGGCTATAGACTTAACCTATAGCCGCATTTTAAAAAAGTGGCTATAGGTTAGCTATAGCCGCATTTTGTAAACGTGGCTATAGGTCATCCTTAAAAAAAAATAAAAAAATAAAAATAATAAAAATAAAAAAATTATTTAGTTCGACCTATAGGTTAGCTATAGCCACATTTTTTAAACGCAACTATAGGCCCTCCTTTAAAATATATATATATATATATATATATATATATTTGGCTAGACCTATAGGCACATTTATGAATGCGGTTATAGACTTAACCTATAGCCACACTTTAAAAATGCAGCTAAAACCATTTATAAACGTGGCTATAGACTTAACCTAGAGCCGCATTTTAAAAACGCAACTACAGGTTAAGTCTATAGCCACGTTTCTTCAAAACGCGGCTATAGGTTACCTATAGCCGCTTTTTTGTAAACGTAGCTATAGACCCGCGTGTTTTGTAGTGTAGTTGTTAAAATAAATCAAAGAACGATTACTAGTCCGAAAAACATCCTGCTATGAAGGTTTTGTTAATGGTCAAATGTCTTTAATATGCTTTCTGTTAGATTATTGTGGTCGTCAATCAAAGTGTGTTATTATTTGTACTTTAAAATCAAATATAAAAGTTGTTACTAGATTTTTATGCAATTACTATTACTATATCAATGAAGTTTGAATGCAAATGACTGTTTCAATGGATACCATGAGGAGAACTACAACCTATAACAAATAAATGTGGTTTTATCAACAATAAAATAGGTTTACCTGGCAAGCTTTTGGTGGCGACTAAAGACGTTGACAGAATTATTAGCTAGGTTTTGGAGTTTAGATGGTCTAATATGTTACCTAGGTTTTGATGTATTATTAAAGTTTGGTTTTGTTTCAAATTATCTTCTGCGTCCCTATCTAATCTCTTCCCCAAAAATTTGATGGAATTTTTCCACATCAATTGTAAATAGGTCAAATCAGTCGGATTTAAGTTTAATCCAGTTAGGAATGAATAAAAATAAACTACATCAAAAAGGGGTTAGACTAAAACGATTATTTATATTGGTCATTGTATATTAGAATAGCGATTATTGGATTCACCCACGATGGGTGTTTTAACACATTCTCGCTCCGTAACATAGTCTCGACACCTAATCCTAAGGGTTGTAGGTTAGATTTTATCTGTTATCAATTTTCCTTCTTGTAATTTTCTATCACTTGTAACGAGTAAAATAAGTTTTGTATTTCCCTTTTCATCATATTGTACTTAGAAATCAAAGACATATAATATTTTCTTCCCAAAAATTTTGTAATATATGTATTTCACATATTAAGAAATTTTTTTTTAGGTTTTTCTTAATTTTCCTATATTAATTAAATCAAGTGACAGCTACATATAAGTCCCTTAGGTTAGGACGATGTGTCGATAGTTGAATCTCCATTTCGAGATTTTCATTATTGTGAGATACAAAAAATCTTAGTCCCCTCATATTGTGGTACTCACATGTGTCCTATGTCATATGCAAACACACCCTGCCCATTATAATTGAAGTCATGTTTTAAGTTATAATGGGTTGTTTGAGTTTACACAGAGTATGTGTAACATGTTTTCCCTTTTAACTATTGCTATTGTTGATGGTTGGGTTTCCAACTTTCCATGAATGGGTGATTTGGATTGGGGCAGGTAACAACTCGAGGCAATAAGACTGAGTTAATGAAGATGGCAGCTAGTGACTTAGGTGTGGGGGGTTTCAATTTGGTATAAGGAGTGGTAGACAATGTGGGGGGTTTGAAATTTTCAATAGGTCCTTATAAAAGGGGTGTCAATTTGTTGTTGATATAGGGTTTATTGGTGTTGGAGGGGAAAAAAAGAATTGATATATATATATATATATATATATGTTATATATATAGTTGGGTTTAAGTTACACCTAATGTAAATCTAAGTAATGTTAATAACTTCTTATTGGATTAATTTTAAAAAAAATTCTACTGTTAGATTACTTGTTGCATATATCTTTATTATGCATACCAAGTTTCATGCCAATCAGATACTATTTCTATTCAATCTAGAAACTCATCTTTTATACACAATTCCAAATACAAAAACTTGTAATTTATACATTTGATTGATAACATAGTTATTGATCTCAAATTGCAAGCATGTAGAGTATAGGAAGATAATTTAATCCAACGATGGATTTATTAAAATTCACATCCAATAAAAAGTTATTAGGTGGTGTAATATTACTTAGAGTTATACTAAATTTAACTTAAACCCAACTCATAAATATATTTCAAGTAGTATATTAATCCATACTTAATGGGAACATATTTTGTTTAAGTCACTTCCTCTCTTTTTATCAAAGTTTCGGAGTCCAAATAACAAAAGTGGATAGAAAAGCCACATTGAACATGGTTTGGAAAGTTAAGAATGAAATTGAATTTATTGAACCAAAATGAAATCACGCAAAGTTAGAGGTTTGAACTTTTAACAAATGTACATGTATGTTCTCTTTTCTCTCTCTCACATGCATGCACAACATTGACATTCTTATACATTTGCCAAGCACGCGCGTGCACACACACATATATATGTATGTACCTATGTGTGTGTATATATATATTTATTTATTTATTTATTCTCACACAAATGGTTCGAAAATTCAGCTAGTGATGAAATGACTATGGTGCAGTTTGCATAACATCCTATCTCACATGCATCACTTATATATGGCCAAATCGCTGAGGTTTTGGATGAAAGGAAAAGTTATAAGTATAATCAGTTTGTTAATATTTACAGAAGAATTGAAGATGAAATCCAGATTTGGGAATTGGGAAGTTCCCTCAAAATATTGTTCCATCCGGTATAAGATTATTTGAGCCTAAGAAATGCTCTTTCAAAAGTGATTTCAGCAGCACGTTTGATGTCCAAGCCAAGGTTTAATTTTTTTTTTTGGGTAAAATGTAAATTTAAAAACGTTATGGTCAAAATGTTGCACAAAATCACTTTAAAAAAAGTTATAGAGAGTTCTAAATAACATTTTAGTGCCCATTACAATTTGTCCACTTGAACGAAATATTTTAATATTGACTTACAAATATTGTTTCGAGATTACCAATAATATATACTAGTCGTGAACCCGCGTGTTGCGCATAAATTTTTTTTTTTTTATGATGGTTTTATTAATTTTTTTTTTACAATTTAAACTAATCTAATAATGAGTAATATATTTCATAATTATATTTTTATTTATTATAGGAACAATCATAAATGTAATATAGGAACAATCCAAAACATCAAAAAAACGTAAATTAAAAAAAATTAATAAAACTTAACAATGATTAATTGAACCAATATTATGATAAAATTTTGTTTTTGATAATCTATTAAGGTTATTTTCTTTGTAGAAATTATAATTTCGGCTGCCCAAAACATATTATCAAATAAACAATTAGTTGCAAAATCTACGAATTAAATTTCTATACATGCATTGTTATAAGATAATTAAAAAAAATTGCAAAAGTTAAAATTTGTCACTTATCCAATTATTTTCGTTTGGCTAACCTTTTCTTTTCTTTAAATAAATGGCATTATAGAGTACTTCTAATACAACTATTAAGAGTACTTTGTCTACCACAAAGGATTAGAAATAAACAAAAATTAGTAAAGTCTCATAGTTTAACATCTAAATTGAGCACTATAAAAAATCATGCTATGTAACAAAATAAATACCAAATTATCCAAATCATGCTATGTAATAGAATAATATTATATTTTTATATGCTATATTTAATTCTTTAGTACGCAATAGGATAACATTTAACAATCATAGAAGGAAAAAAAAAAAAACAACAATTTAAAAAACAAAACTAAATCGCATTAACCTAAAATAGAGTTTTAAAGAATATAAAAAATTATCAACCTAAAGTAGAGATGCAAGAAAAATAAAAAAAAATCCACCAAAAAATTTAGAGAGAGAGAGAGAGAGAGAGAGAGGGAACCTTTTTTTTGTGAGGGAAAACTATGCATAGAATAGAAGAGATGGTGACAAATTTATAGTAAGAGGGTGTGAATAAGAAGAGACAAAAATAAAGGAAGATGAAGGGAAAGATGAAAAATGATATTAATGTAGAGGGTAGTGAGGAGATGAAAAGGTAAGGGAAGGAGAAAGATTGAAGAAGTAGTGGGGAGAGGAAATGGTAAGAGAGAGAGAAAGATTGGAGAAGTGTAAATATTAAAAAAATAGAGGCTTCAACGTTTTTTTTTTTAAAGCTAAAAATGCTCACATAAAACCCTAAAACTGAACTTAAAAGGTTTTGAATTGGGCTTGATAGTAGAACTAAATAAATAAGAGGTGGACTGAATTAATTATACAGATTTATTATAAGGTGATAGTGGAAGTAAATAAATAAGTAATTGGCTGGATTTATTATAAAGTGATAGTGGAAGTAAATAAATAAGTAGTGGGCTACATTTATAGGGATGAAAATTGTAAAAACCATTTTAAAATTGTAGGACAAATTATATTTTAAAAAAGAAAAGGAAAAAAAGAATGACGTGATAGCTGATATGGCACAACGTGAGAGCAGCAGCAGCATTAAACACTACACTTCAGTTTTTATAATGTATAGATTAATTAGTGCTATAATAATAATAAGCTAAAATATTTAAATTGTTAATCTAATGCACGGTTCAAAAGAAATTTATTTTAAGTGATGTAATTGGTTTTTAAAGGGGAAAAAATCAAATTGGTCAGGAATGGAAACTTCCCTTTTTTTCACTTTTGCTAAAGTCTACCCATGTCTTGCTATTATTATTAATAATAATACTTTTATAATATAAATTAACAATACGCATTGATGACATATTGACATGGTCTCGTCGCCAAATCAAAAAAAAAAAAAAAAGCATGGTCTCGTCGCCAAATAGAACCCTCACGTATTGGGATTTGCAGGGCAAGCTATAGCCTAGAAAAATGAGTGCAAAACACCATCCCAAACCGTCTTAAGATAATGCTCTCACAAGCTTTAATTTTTCTGTTCCTTACTTTTTTAACGTTGGTGTTAATCCATTCATGATTGGAGAAGTTTTAGTTGTTTGGTAGTCTTATTTAAAAAAATTCTTCAAGGGACACATTCATTATCACAACATATTTGTCAACTTGTAATTAGAAAGCATCACTTACACATAAAATCATCAATAATAATTGGTGAAAAATAATTTAATTACCACTTTATACATATACAAGCTACCGAAAATTGTATGTTAAATTGTGTCTTTCTAGACTTTTTATATTTAAAACCAGTTTTGGTGATTTAAAAACATAAATTTGGTGAGTCCTAAATGTTCTTGTTGGCCAAATTGTTTTCACAAACTCGTATTTAGAAATCTGTATTTGTTCTCAAAATCACGGTATAAAACAGAAAATTAAAAAACATCCCCTTCAAGTGTTTTCATTCTTCATTTTCTTGTAACAAAAGCAACTTACATTTTTCTTTCTTTTTTATTCAATCTTTATGGTCGATGAACCCAGCGAGCGTCAAGCCCAAGTCCAAGTCGTCAAAACTCCAGACATCCGTTGGTTAAGTGAGCCCAAGTCCAAGATCATATGGCCCAAGCTCACTTTATGATGGCAGGTCAATCAAGTAAACCACCGCTACTTTCATTTTTATTGACTTCTTTTAACTTTTCTTTATTAATTTATCAAACATCTCTGTTAAGATTTGAGTTTGTAGTGTTGGCAAATTATGACAAATTGTAAGTCTTGTTAAGTTAGAATGTGTACTTTCAAGTACAAGACAAAGACCCAAGTCTAGGATAAAATAAAATAAATAAATAAAAAGTGAATTTGGTTTTTTCGATTGATACTTGATTCATGTTCAACCTGTTGAAAATTGTAGAATCATTAAAAAATCAGCAAACAAGAAAAAGCTCATAACTTTTCTGTTTCAATGCCAATTCATGATCTGTTTGTAGCATTATTTAAAAGACATTATAAACTAACCCTAGATAGCTTTTAGAAGAAAGTGAAAAGTGCCTCATGCGCCTCCTATTCTGTATTTAGGTTTTCTATATTTAAAACTACTCTCTTATATCTTCTTCCCGTGCCTCATACAGTCATCAAAGGTGCTAGAGATTCAAATCTTCAAGGGAACATTAGAGTACATGGATTGAAGGTTCACATTGCAGCAGATCACTATCAGAGATGTGTGGAATTCATAACTCAATTTAGTAACTATAGTTAGATTTACTACAAATAGGGTTATTGTGATTATAAATCTCTATCTTATAATGAAACAATTCACCTTGGGATTGATAAGGTTAAGTCCCAGCCCCAGGTTTTTCCTTTGGAACGATTTGTTTTGTAAGGTTTCCTAGGTCATCATATCGTGTCTGTTTTAAATTTCCGCACTTGCATTGTATTGATGATTATGTGTTTAATTTATATCTTTCATAACAGATCTAATAATCAACTTGGAATTAAAACTAGTTAAATACAGTGTTTTGTTAGGGGTCTAAACCTAACACTCTCATTTTAACATGTCATCATTATTAATATATAATTTTAAGTTGTTTTTTAGACTTACAAATTGTGTCAAATAATGTTAGTTTAAATTATTTAGAACTTACCATCTTTTTTTGATAAATCAACCCAATACTAGACAAATTCTGATTTTCTCTAAACAAATTCTAAGAAAATTATATGTTGTATTTTCTATAAAATCTATAATTTGAATTTTCATGATTAATACTTATTAATTAAACATGTGTCATTTGAATATATATAAATATATATATATATAAATATATATATATAAATATATATTCAACAATAATAATTAAATAAATAAATAAACAAGCAAGCAAGACAAGCATAAAATTCTAATCATATTTATATGTACGGTAACTCAATTATTATTAATTTTATCGTCAAATTTCACTAAAGACACAAAAATGGGGAAAAATGCCAATACACCCCTTGAACTTTGAGGTAGTGGCCGAGACACCCCCTCAACTTTTATTTTAACCAATTTTCTCCTTAAACTTTGCACAACTGCCAACTAGAGCCATTTGTTAGTTTACTGTTTAAACTCACGTTAGTCAATCACATGACATGCATGTGTAAAGAAAACTTACCCAAGAAACCAGGTTCAGGCATTCACCGGAGGAGAAAGGATCTCTCGACGGAGCAGCAACAACACTAGAGTTCGATTTCTTGTTGCCGATCTAGGCTTTGGAGTCACCAATTGCTTAGTTCGTTTGAAAATCACTACTGGTTGAACTCATCACTAATCTAGGATTTTTTTTTCTCTCCCATTTTCTTTCATTTCTTGTCAAACAAACAGCCTTTAATTTCTTATTTCTTTTATTTTCTCAACCAACAAATACCTCAACAAGCTTTCTCACAAGATCTCCAAAACCATCATTAAAAAAGTCCCCTTTTGATCATAATCAAATTCAAACCCTAAATCAAAACCTTAATCCCAATCCCCCACAATCACAACCACAGATTTAACAACAACAAACACAGTAGTAGCAACAGCATCCCTTTGGCGCAACTGCTCCTCCAGGTCCTGGTTTTGCTTAGTAAGGCATTCCACAACTGCGGCTAGGGTTTGTACCTGTCTTTCAAAGGCAGTAATGCGTGGTTCATCTCTATCATTGTTGTTGGTTGTCATCGAACGAGTGAGTACCATACAACTCTTTGTCTGGGAAGTGGTAATATGGCTACTATTGTTTTCTTCCTCACAAACGGAACCAACTGATGATACCAAAAATCGTTAGTGGGCCACACAGTCCTCACATACTCTAAATAGAACTTGCGAAACAAAAACAAAAATTACCTTGTAGAGAGTACCGGTGTGGTACCAGCCAAATACCCTCTGAAGGTTAAGTTAAAGAGAATTTTTACAACTCTAAAGTGCTAGAGCTGGGAGAATTACTCATACCTTGGTTTGTGAGAGTTTTTGGGTTTTTATAGTAGAGTAAAGCTAACATTTGTTTCTTGGCAAAAATGGTCTTTCCTTGTAGGGAAGATCCTCATTAACACACTTATTTTGCGGGATTCTTTCCTTGTAGGGATTCCTTTGATTGAGGTTGGTCATGGGACACAAGTCATTTCCATGCATAAACATTCCTGGGGATCATGCTAAGTCATGCTGGTCCCATCGGCCTCTTCACCCCGTCGAATACTCACCTCGCCCGAAGATTTCCCGTCAGCTTCATAGTGATGCTCGTCAAATGTAGTGAGGTTGTCAGCCATGTGGAACCGTCACCTTGTCTCTTCGTCTACTTATATGAAACCAACAAGTCCTAAGAGGCCGTCGGCTTCTTTATGCGTCGTGCCGAAGATACCCTTATCACTGCCTATACAATAAAAGTTGGGTTTTGAATCCATAGTTGCGCCAAGTGGCTACTTTCAATAATTAGTAAATTAATTTTATATTATTTGTTAGAATATATTTCCTCAAATTAAAGGATAATATTTAACAACTGTTTAATTTAGGTAAATTTTTATCATTTAAATTTCAACAAATTTAAATTATATTAAAACTAAAATACTATTATAAACATTCTAAACTTAAATCCCAAACAACAACCCACGTTTTCTTAAATAATAATAAATAAATAAAATCACGTTTTGACTCTACTTCAACTAAAGGTCTATTATCAATATTTTAAAAATAACTAATTAGTAAATTAATTTTCTATATTTAAATTTCAACAAATTTAAATTCTATTCAAACAAAAAGTATATTATCAAAAAATTATAAACTTAAATATTTCAACGAATTTAAATTCTATTCAAACTAAAAGTCTATTATAAAAAATTCTAAACTTAAATCTCAAACAACAACCCACGTTTTCATCTCAAAAAAAAAAAAAAAAAAAAAAAAAAAAACCTTTTGACATTTATTCCAACTAAAAGTCTACTATTAATATTTTAAGAACAACTAATTAGTAAATTAATTTTATATTATTTGTTATGATATATTTCCTCAAATTAAGGGATAATATTAGAATGGTTAAATTTAGGTAAAACTTCATCATTTAAATTTCAAAAAATTTAAATTCTATTCAAAGAAAAATTCTATTATAAAAAATTATAAACTTAAATCCCCAACAACAATCGACATTCACTCTCTAAAAAAAAAAAAAAAAAAACCACATTTTGACTTTTACTCTAACTAAACGTCTATTATCAATATTTTTAAGAAAAACTAATTAGTAATTTGATTTTGTATTTTTTTAAATTCAACAAATTTAAATTATATTCAAACTAAAAGTCTATTATTAAAAATATAAACTTATATTCCAAATAACAACCCACATTTTCTTTTTCAAAAAAAAAAAAAAAAAAACTTTTGACTTCCACTCCAACTAAAAGTCTATTATCAACATTATAAGAACAGATAATTAGTAAATTAATTTTATATTATTTGTTATGATACATATCCTCTAATTAAGAGATAGTATTTAACAATGGTTTAATTTAGGTAAAAATTTATCATTTAAATTTAAACAAATTTAAATTCTATTTAAACTAAAATTATATTATAAAAAATTCTAAACTTAAATCCTAAACAACAACTGACGTTTTTCCCATCAAAAGAAAAAAGAAAAAAAAGAAAACAATAACAACAACAATAACGCAAGTTTTCTTTCTATAAAAAAATAAAAATAAAAACCCACATTTTGACTTCTGAATGCTCGAAAATGTGTAAAAACACAATAGCTATTTAGACTCCCAAATTAAAGTTACGGTTCGATTAATTTTACTCGAACTTAATACTAAGTGCGAAATAGAGTAAATGCGAGCGGATAAATAAACAAACTACTCTAACTCATAAACATTATAACACAGCAGTAAAATGCAAGGTAAAAGAGTAGGAAAGAAGAATGCAAACATAAAATAACACACTGATGTATTATCAAAGAGGAAATCGAAGAACTCGACGAAAAACCTCTTCGCCGCTCTCCAAAAGGTAATTGATCCACTAGACAATCAGTTGGGATACATGGGTTAGCAAGAAACCCTCCAAGCCTAATCTACCCGATGTACCTAAGCCCTCCGATCTCCTACTCTAACAAGGCTTCTCGGAATCGTATTTTGTCTAGCTCTCCGAATCCCGCAACAAGCTCCATGTTGCATCTGCCATCCTTGGCTTCTTCCAATACTTCCTAGCAGTACCAAAACCTCACTGATCACTTTGAAAGGGTGTGGTAAGTATTTGGACTATCAACTTCTCAATGATATGGAAATGGAGAGGTAGGAGTTAAGGAAAATTTATAAGCAACTGTGTAAAGGATTGTGGGTATATATAGTGTGAGTACAAAAAGTGTGTATCAGATAGCACAGTTTAGCAAAACAAAATATTTCGCAAATGTCTTACAGGAAGGCCTTACCCATGAGTTACTCGCGAAACACAACTGTTTCCATCTGTCCTGACTCTTTGCATTCCAGTCATGTGCAGGTCATGTGCAGGGCACATGCATCATTTCGCGGGATGCTTAGTCGTGAGCTACCCGCAAAAACTCTTCTATCTTCAAATGCTTAAGTCTTCACACACTCTTTCTCTCTCTCTATCACACAACCCTTACAATTAAATCCTACAATAAATACAGGGTACAAAAGATTGAGTAAAATTACAATCAAATTTAGCACGAAATAAAAGCCAACAAAACACATAGTTGTAAATTACAATTTTACAACTTCTACTCAAACTAAAAGTTTGTTATCAATATTTTAAGAACAACTAATTAGTCAATTAATTTTATACATTTAAACTTCAACGAATGTAAATTCTATTTAAACTAAAAGTCTATTATAAAAACTTCTAAACTTAAATCCCAAACAACAACCCACATTTTCTTTTTCAAAAACAAAAACACCAACCTTTTGACTTCTACTCCAACTAAAATTCTATTATCAACATTTTAAGAACAACTAATTAGTAAATTAATTTTATATTATTTGTTATGATATATTTCCTCAAATTTTGGGATAATATTTAACAATAGTTTAATTTAGGTAAAACTTTATCATTTAAATTTCAAAAATTAAATTCTATTCAAACTAAAATTCTATTATAAAAATAAAATAAAAAAATTTTAAACTTAAATCCCAAACAAGAACTCATGTTTTCTTTCTCAAAAAAAAAAAAAAAAAAAAAAAAAAAAAAAAAAAAAAAAAAAAAAAAACCACCCATTTTTTGATTTCTACTCCAACTAAAAGTCTATTATCAATATTTTAAGAACAACTAATTATTAAATTAATTTTATACATTTAAACTTCAACAAATTTAAATTCTATTTAAATTAAAAGTCTATTATAAAAAATTCTATTATAAAAAATTCTAAAATTAAATCTACGACAACAACCCATGTTTTGTTTCTATTAAAAAAAATTTAAAAAAAAAAAAAAAAAACCCAACCTTTTGAGTCTTTGACTCCTACTCCAACTAAAAGTCTATTATCAACATTTTAAGAGCAACAAAAATTAAATTTATATTATTTGTTATGATATATTTTTCAAATTAAGGGATAACATTCAGCAATTGTTTAATTTAATAAAGGCTAAAATTCAAAACTCACCGTGTAAGTTTCATTTGAATTCATTTTAGTACTCTAACTTTAATTTTGTTCAATTGAGTTCTCTAAGTTTCAAATTTATTCAATTAAGGCTTCCCATTCACTTTCCTTAACTACTTGCCATTAAGTGTCTAATTTTGAAATTTCTAAAACCAAAATAAAAATAAAAATAACTTAAATTATTTTTTAAAAAGAAGATCTGGTTAATCTTACTTAGCCTCACTTCAAACCCAAACTCTATTTATCAATTCCCTCACTACCCCCACAAACCTCTCATGACCTAAATTCGAAGAATCTATTTTACTCAAGCTTTCAATCAAAGCACATTTTAGTTGCACATAGATCCTATAGCCTTGGTAGCATCCTTAAAAAAATCAATAGCAGGTCATTCCTCCATGGGAGAAATAATAGAATCTTACATTCGTTGACTGACAATTGGAACAACAAGCTTATTCCAATGACTGAAACTTCAAAATAAGAAAAACACATGCAACAACATACTAATCTTAAATATATTCATTAGTCAAAACTTCCACACACACACACACACACACACCACCAAATTAATCAAATTCCAATTGCAAAAATCAAAAGAAAAGAGGGGGATGGTGGGAGAGAGGCTTATGAGTATGAGGAATTCAAAGTGTTGGTTGCCAACTCCTTGGTTTGGTTTGTGGGGCAATGAGGGGTTTGAGGACTAAGGTTTGAGTATGAAGTGGAGTTAAGGAAGAGGTGGAGATAGAAGAGAATGGTAGTGAAGGTAAAGAAGAACGGCATTTCTTTTGGCCTGGGTTACCAATCATGTTTCTTCATTACGCAAATTTAGGAAGCCATATATGTTTTTTTTTTTTTTTTTAAGATTTGAAAAAATAAAATAAAATGAAAACAAACAAAATTAGACACTAAAACAACAAACACTTAACATAATTGGACAGAAGCCTTAATTGAATATATTTGAAATTTAAATGACTTAATTGAACTAAAGTAAAGTTAGAGAATAGAAATGAATTCATATGAAACTTAAAGGGTGAGTTTTGCATTTTTCATTTAACTAAAACTAAAAGTCTATCTTCAAAATTTTCTAAACTTAAATCCTACACAACTCACATTTTCATCTTTGTCTTTTTTCCACAAGTTTTATCTTATTAAATTAATATATTATTAGGATATTAAGCTAGAAGACTCTTGACTAAGGGATAAGATTTAACAATAATTTAATTTAGATAAAACTTTATCATCTAAGTTTTAGAAATTTAATTTCTACTCCAACTAATAGTCTATTATCAAAACTTTCATTTATATATATATATATATATATATATTAAGCGATGGCTTTTTGATATAATCTCTCTTAATCAATAAAGTCATCCATATAATTAAACCCCACATTGTTGTATTTTTTTCACTTTTTTTTTTCTTAAGATGCAATTTACGCTTATGTTTTAATCTAATAAATTTATCATACTTATTGTTCTTTGCTTTTGAATTTGCGTACAGAATATTATGCCAAAGGAAAGTTACTATAAGGAAATTTACTTAAGTTTTTGGTTCTTTTATATATGTTTTTAATTTTTTTAACTCTCACTAATTAGTAAATTAATTTTATATTATTTGTTATGATATATTTCCCCAATTAAGGGATAATATTTAACAACGGTATAATTTAGGTAAAACTTTATCATTTAAATTTCAACAAATTTAAATTCTATTCAAACTAAAAGTTTGTTATAAATGCCTTCATCTTTATTTTTAAATTTCAATTTCAATTTTTTCTTGATTTTTTTTTTAATATTTTGTTTGGCTTGAACTATGGATGCCTTCATCTTTAATTCTTTATTTTTATCCCAACTATCACAAAACCCAATTTTTTTTATCTTTATTTTCTTCTACTCCTTTTAGGAAAAATAATAATAAACCTACTCCTACTTGAGTAAGGAAAAAACAATTTAATTAGAAAATGAAAAACAATCAAAATCCTAATTCAACTAGAAAAAAGATTTTAATTGAACTTGAAAAATAAAATAAATCCTAATTCCACTATGAAAGAGAAAACAACACATAATATTAAAATATTTTCTTCTCCCTCAACCAATCTACATCAACTTGCCATTTTTCAACCATGGTTTTAGTGTGTTTTTTTTCCCTTCTTCTTTGTGAACTTCTGCTTTGAAGTTCATTGATTGGTACTTATAAATTCAGGCGACATTACCTAGAACTCTACTAGATGAAACTTTATGTTATCCTTTGACCATGAAAATGCAATAAAACAATATTTTATCAGGCGGAGTTTTCCAAAGACAGTGTCAAAAATGCTCCTACATGGAGAGGAGGTATATATAAATAGATGAATTGTAGCTAGCTACTATCTCCACAAAATTCGTACTTTCAGTCTGTTTTTTACTTCTTTTTTTCTGGATGGCTTCAGACTCAGAGAACGTGAATTTCATTCTTATATCTAATGAACCGAAATGGTCTAATGGTTTTTGTGAGTGTGGTGTGAACAAATGTACATGTATGCACTCTTTTCTCTCTCTCACATGCATGCACAACATTGACATTCTCATACATTTGCCAAACATATACATTCTCACACAAATGGTTCGAAAGTTCAGCTAGTGATAAAATGACTATGGTGCAGGTTGCATAACATGCTGTTTCCCATGTATCACCCATGGCCAAATCGCTGAGACTTTGGATGAAGGGAAAAGTTGTAAGTATAATCAGTTTGTTAATATTTACAGTAGAATTGAAGATAAATTCCAGATTTGGGAATTGGGAAGTTTTCCCT
This sequence comes from Quercus lobata, assembly GCF_001633185.2. Lineage (NCBI taxonomy): Eukaryota > Viridiplantae > Streptophyta > Magnoliopsida > Fagales > Fagaceae > Quercus > Quercus lobata. The sequence goes on from NC_044909.1 coordinate 19,868,782, forward strand.
CAAAATATTGTTCCATCTGGTATAAGATTATTGAGACTAAGAAATGCTCTTTCAAAAGTGATTTCAGCTGCACGTTTGATGTCCAAGCTAAGGTTAAATTTTTTTTTTTTTTTTTGGGGTAAAATTTAAATTTAAAAACGTTTTGGTCAAAATTTTGCAAAAATCATTTTTTGAAAAGTTATAGAAAGTTATGAAACATTTCAGTGATGTAAATTGTTAATCTAATGCACAATTCAAAAGAATTTTTTTTTTAAGTGATGTAATTGGTTTTTAAATGGGGAAAAATCAAATAGGTATTTTTGTAAATAAGGTATGGTGTTTGTAAATCAAATACCTTCTAAGAAGCTTCCCTTTTTAACTTTTGCTATAGTCTACCCATGTCATGCTATTATTATTACTTTTATTATATAAGAAGGATTACTACTTTAGTTTTAAGGGTCCGTTTGATTGGAGAGCTAGAAAAATTGGAGGATAGAAAATGACTGGAAAATGAAAAAGTGGAAAGATATAAAAAATTAATTTCTTTACTTTTTATTTGGTTGGGAGTGGAAAAGTGGAGGAACGGAAAAAATTGATTTCTTACCCATGTGCTATTATTATTATTATTATTATTATTATTATTATTATTATTATTATTATTTTGTAATAGAATTCACTTTTTTATACTTTTGAAAATAACAATATTTTCTAATTGAAAATGATTTAACAAAATAACAATTAAAAATACAAAGCTAAATTATCATCAAATCAGAATACACACTTTATACTTAAATAATAACTACTTGTGCTTATAACTTAAAAATTTATATTTTTAAAGAATCTCTTAACACGTACCCATGTGAAGAGGCTAGCGGTCTTTAGTGAGAATAAAATGATGAATAAAAAAAAATTCACTTAGAACTTATTCCTTCGAAACAATAATTAATTACCGCAAGAGAAGATGTTCTATAATCTATATAGGAGTTTATATCACAGAAAAAATATAAAATATAGAAGTTTATAATATAGATATATAATATATGTCTATACAATATACATAGGAGAAAAATTAAAAGGAAGCATACATGTGGGGAAATCTTGTTGATGACCCCTATATAGTTTAAGGAGCTCAACTAGCTTACTAGGAATTCTTGTTGAAATTCGCCAACCTGACAGAATATCTTCTTGAGGTGCTCCAATACAGTTTGTACTTTTATATTTCAACCACAATTACAGATTCATAAAATATTTTATTATCATGAAATTCTCCAACCATAAACTTCACACATATAATTTTGTTCAATGACAATGTAATTTTGTTCTTGTTTGCCATTTTGACTTTTGCCATTTTTCATAGCATGTTGTTGGCAAGGGTGCTTGTACTTCTTGTTGATGGGGGTCTCAGGTCATTGGGTTCTCTACTGGATGTATAGAAATAAATTACGAGCAAAATTTGGATTACCAGTTGAGCCTTGTGGTGATTGTTGTATACATTTTTGCTGTGAATCGTATGCCCTTTGCCACTAGCATGCTGAGCTCAAAAGCAGAGGCATGATATCCATCCAAAGGTTTGACACTAACTTAAGTTAAATTATTATGATTAATGTTAGTTGGATACTATAAATTTCACGACAATGTTGCGGACAAAATTATTTCTACCCAATTTCAAAATTGGTTGAATTATGCTAGAATGAGTGATCAACGAAAAATGGTATGTTCATATAATCAATACCAGGTAGAAGTATTCACTACTCACAATTACATAATTCAACAAGTTATAAAATTAGGTAAATACTTGAATATATGCCTAGATTTATCCAAAATATTTAACTTAAAACTTATTAATTTGATGAAAACTTATAAACATAAAATAAATAAATAATAATAATTTATATTTTTTTCTATTATGTTGTTGATGTATTGTTAATCATATTCATTATCATATCGATTTATTATTTTATAACAAAATTGATAATATAATTATTGATTTATATTATTTTATAACAAAATTGATGATAATATAGTATTTTCCTAGTTTTTTGTTATTATTATTATTATTATTATTAGCATGTAACTCCATGCAAACGCATGGATGCATTTAAAATTAAACAAAAATTTTATTATAAAAATATAAATAATTAGTCAAATTAATTTTTTTTTTAAACATGTAACATATGCATTCATATGCATGCATACATATAGATACATTTAAAATTAGACACAATTTCTATCATAAAATATAGATAATTAGTCAAATTATTTTTTTAAGTAAACGTAATTAGTCATGTAAGGACACGTTTTGCAGCCCAAGCCCAAGGTGTAAGGGATATTGGCCCAGTGAACCCAGTACAATAAATTTGTAGAGAATGGGTCAAAGAACTAGGCCTTAATGAATTTGACAACGGCTAGTATGGATTTAGAGGATGATCAAACAAGAACAAGGAACATAAAGATGAATGAATTCACTGTCCAAGGAGATAAGTTTCCCTATATATCAATTATATTGATTATAAGTATAATTTTGATAGCTACAGTGTTCTCTTTCTCTTTTTTCGATCTCCTCCTTATGGAGGGTCTCTTACATTATATATCTCTCTTTGGACCATCTTGATCCTACACTTGTTGGTCATTTGAGCCCTTACTTGAGTACCTATCCCATCAAACACCCTCTTTGGCTTTCTATGAGTTATAGTAGCTAAGGCAGCACTGTTCAGGGATCTTCTCCACATAAATACGGCCAGAAAAGTAGCCGCAGTGCATTCAATGCAATGGTAGCAGCTTTCCCTTAGATATTTTTGGGTTCCCCTCATTCTCGTATGTTCATGATGCACGTCCCTATCACTGGAGCTTTGTGGAAGGTCACCCTGATTGTTGGAATACATATTTGAGTTATATTTATCGTACCTGAGGAGATATTCCTTCTCGAACCACATTCTCATTCGTATCTTGCTCATTAAATCCTAAGTCTGAACCATTCATTACCATTCGTTCCTCCTCGGACTACTCATGCTCTCGGCCAAGGCCCAAGGCCCAAGGCCCAATATATGATTTGGACCTTTAACCCTACAAGTCACATATTAAAATTCTTACCTAAATTTAATACTACTTATGATCATTTTTTTTCTAATTTTTAATAAGGTAGAACATGTGGTGATTTTTGTTATGTGGTAATTTTTATTTTATTTATTTTTGGAGAAATATGTGGTGATTTTTATTGAGTATATGTGATTTTTTTTTTTTTTATAGTTCATTAATATTAGATTCTTAGTATTTTGCACTCATTAACTCACTTGACATAAAGATTTAAAAACTTAAGTAGACACATGGCACAAGTTTAAGGATATAATTATGGTGTAGTTCCCACATAAATTTAGACACATGGTACAAAATTGGATTATAATTTCAAATTCTAATTCAATTTTCTCTAAACTTTACCTATTAATATATATATATATATGACTTATAAATTTGAATTATTTTTAGTTATATGATTATGTTTTTTATGGTTTATTGTATTAGACTCGTTTTCTACACTAAATTAACTAATTTGACACAAAAATTTAAGATTTAAATTAGATGAGACACGTGACGCAAAATTAAACTCTAATTGAAATTCAATTTTTACACTAAATTAACTCATTTGGCACAAAAGTCTAAAATTTAGATTAAATGAGACACATAACGCAAAATTATACTCTAATTGAACTTTCTTTCTGCTTTACTTATTATTATTATTATTATTATTATTATTATTGTTATATTTATATAGATTTGTCTAACGTTGCTTTTGATGTATTCGGTTGGACTGGCCCACCAGAAGCTGAATCCATGATTGGATGAACTTGAATATCGATATCAACCAACTCACTGAAGCTTCATTTTCTTCTTGGGTTTTGTTTATGATAAATAAAAATATAGTTAGTAAAAGAGGGCCCAACCGGGTTCGAACCGGTGACCTCTTGATCTGCAGTCAAATGCTCTACCGCTGAGCTATGGACCCAATTGTACTTTTTCTTTTTTCCTTTTACTATTATGTTTTTTGAATTGAAATTGTCAATGTAAATTATTATGTTTTTCCTTTTGAATTGAGATTGAGAGTTCAGTTTACCTTTATGAAAGAGGAATTTGATGGTTTATAGGAATATTATTTCATGGAAGAAGAAACTTTCTGTTAAAACATGAACTTAAATTTTACAAATAGTTTTCTAAAAGAATTACATCTGAGAATAATAATAGTTGAAGGGGTAAAAAATAGTATGACGAACCTTCACTATATTGGGCCTGACGGATCCGAGACCATGGACTAGCAATAAGGGAGAGCCCAGGGCCTGGCATGACTTAAAATACTTGTGGCACACGTTTGAAATCCGAGAGAATCCTAAAGGAAATCAGAATACTAGTGCAAGGATAATTCTAGAAGATACGCGCTTAATGAAAAACCCACTCTACAAGGAAATGTTTGCCCATCACATTTGGGATTGCTCAAGTAGAGTCCTATAAGGAAAAGACTTCTAGGTCAAGGAAGAGAGGCCAACCTTCTACTACTATAAAAGCCCCAATACCCTCACAAATCAAGGTACGCATAATTTACCCTCTCTAGCACTCTAGAGTTGAGAATAATTATAACTTAACCTTCGGAGGGTATTTGGCCGACACCACACCAGTGCCCTCTGCGAGATCACTTCTTTCTTCTTGCAGGTTGTTAGTTTAAGCGAGTGTGGATCGTGTAGCTCACTGGTGATTTTACGGCATCATCAGTTGGCGCTGTCTGTGGGAAACACGAAGAGTTTAGCCAGACTATCGCCTCTCGGACATAAGAGTTGCATGGTACTCACTCGCTCGATAGCTACCACCAACAACGTTCAAGAAGACAAGCCGCCAAGATCTACTGCATTAGAGAGACAGGTCCAGACTCTCATGGCAGCAGTAGAACGACTCACAAAGCAGAACCATGATCTGGAGGAGCAGCTACGCCAAAGGGATGCAGGACCTAATGTTCAAGAAGAAAACCAAGAAGGTAACAATGCCGAACGAAGGGACCAGGAGAAGCCAAAGGGCAGCAACACCCCAAGCCGACCAGAGCGGCAAAACATAAGCCTTCCATCTCTCATGGATTTTGCCCCTCTGTCTATTATCACAGAGATGCAGGCGATGAAGAAGTAGATGGAGGTCATGATGAATGCCCTCAAGGGACGAGTATCCACTGATCTTGATGACCTAGTAAATAGAACCAACTCACTATTCACTACCTCCGTCAACTCATTCCCCCTGCCACCAAAATTCTGCATGCCCTAGATCGAAAGCTACAACAGGGTCAAGGACCCCCTCGATCATCTAGAGACTTTCAAGACCCTAATGCACCTTCAAAGGGTACTAGACGAGATCATGTGTAGGGCATTCCCGATGACATTGAAGGGCCCTGTGAAGGTTTGGTTCAGTAGATTGACACCGAGCTCCATCAATACTTTCAAGGAGTTGAGCGCCCAGTTCACCTCGCACTTCATAGGCAGACATCAGTACAAAAGGTTCACCACGTGCTTAATGAGCATCAAGCAGCGAGAAGACGAGACGCTGTGGGCCTACATAACTCATTTCAACAAGGAAGCCCTTTCAATTGACGAAGCTGATGATAAGATACTCGTAGCTGCATTTACTAGCGAGCTACGGAAGGGTAAGTTCTTGTTTTCTTTATACAAGAATGACCCGAAGACCATGACGGACGTGCTCTACAGAGCTACCAAATACATGAATGCAGAAGATGCATTGCTAGCCCACGAGGAAAAGCCTAAGAAGAGGGAGAGACAGGAGGACACGCAACAAGATAGGGGGTGAAAGGTTGCTAGAACCGGAGATCAACGAGATGAAAAGCGCCCTAGACCCCCCACTGGAAGGTTCACCAATTTCACCCCATTAACCGCCCCAATCGATCAAGTTTTGATGGAAATCAAAGATGAAGAAGCACTGACGTTCCCTGGTAAATTAAAGGGAGATCCCAACAAAAGACCAAGGGACAAGTATTGTCGCTTTCACCGAGACCACGAGCACTACACAGCCAACTGCTATGACTTGAAACAGCAGATTAAGACCCTTATCAGACAAGGGAAGCTACAGAGGTTCGTCAGCAAGGAAAGAATCGATTCGCCGCAGGAACAGGCCCCACGACAGGAGAACGAGTTCCCTAGACCACTTATAAGGGACATAAGAATGATTGTAGGGGGCACAACTGCAGCCGGATCTTCCAAAAAAGCCCACAAAACCTACCTCAGTATGGTCCATAGCGTCCAACTTACAGGATCCATACCCAAGATGCCGCGAATAGATAACCCCGTTATTGGATTTTCAAAGGATGACGCTCGGAGACTTCACCATCCTCATGATGACGCACTTGTGGTCAGCTTGCAAATAAGGGATTATAACATGCATCGGGTCCTCATCGACAACGGCAGCTCAGCAGACATCCTGTACTATCCAGCATTCCAGCAAATGAGAATTGACAAGGAACGGTTGACCCCAACGAATGCCCCACTCGTGGGATTTGGGGGAACGAAGGTGTTCCCCTTGGGCGCAATAACACTAGCTGTGACGACAAGTGACTATCCTCAGCAGATCACTAAGGAGGTAACTTTTCTCGTGGTCGACTGCTCGTCCGCCTACAATGCCATCCTCGGGCGACCCACTCTCAATTCCTGGAAGGCGGTAACTTTAACATACCACCTGATGATTAAATTCCTGACGGAGTATGGGGTGGGAGAACTGCGGGGAAATCAAATAGCAGCACAGGAATGCTATATTGCCATGTTAGAAATGGAGGATCAATAGCAAACACAATGTGTATCGGAGAGCAACGAGCATTAGCAGAGCCAGTTGAAAAGCTAGAAGAGGTGAGATTTGATGACACGCGGCCTGAACAGATGACTAAAATTGGCACACTAGCTAGTTGGCCAGTGCGCCAAACGATCACGACTTTCCTCAGAGATAACCAAGACGTGTTCGCCTGGAATCATGAAGACATGCCAGGAATCAACCCCTCAGTCATGGTCCACAAGTTAAATGTGTCGCCCTCATTCCCTCTAATCCGGCAAAAGAAACAAGTCTTCGCCCAGGAGCGGGACAAGGCCATAGCCAAAGAGGTTCGAAAATTACTAGAGGCAGGTTTCATCTGGAAAGTATACTACCCCGACTGGTTGGCAAAAGTCGTTATGGTTAAAAAGGCCAATGGAAACTGGAGGATGTGCGTAGATTTCACGGACCTCAACAAGGCTTTCCCTAAAGACAGCTACCTGCTCCCACGGATAAATACCCTAGTGGATTCAACTACAAGACACCAGCTCTTAAGCTTTATGGACGCTTTCTCCGGCTACAACCAGATCAGGATGGACGAATCTGATCCAGAGAAGACCTCCTTCATCACAAGGATTATTTTGCTACAAGGTGATGTCTTTCGGACTCAAAAATGCTGGGGCAACATACCAAAGGCTAATGAACAAGATGTTTGCACATCAGATCGGCAGGAACGTACAGGTTTATGTTGACGACATGTTGGTAAAAAACCTGCATGAAGTTGATCACCTAGATGACCTCAGGGAGACATTCGATACGCTCCGATCGTTCAACATGAAGCTGAATCCAAACAAGTGCTCATTCGGAGTGACAGCTAGGAAGTTCTTGGGTTTCATGGTGTCCCAAAGAGGAATAGATGTCAATCCAGAGAAGGTACAGGCCATAATGGAGTTGGAACCACCAAGGACGGTTAAGAAGGTCCAAAGTTTAAACGGAAAGATCGCAGCCCTAAACAGGTTCGTCTCAAGGGCGACGAACAGGTGTTTACCATTCTTCCGTACTCTAAGGAAATCATTTGAGTGGACGAATGAATGCCAGACGGCATTCAACGACTTGAAGGCATATCTCTCATCTCCACCGTTGCTCAGTCCGTCCATGCCGAGCCAAAAACTCTACCTATATTTAGCTGTTTCACAAGCTGCAGTAAGCACAGCTTTAGTGAGAGAGGAGGATGGATCCCAGAAACCAGTCTACTTTACTAGCCGAGCACTCTGAGGAGCAGAAGAGAGGTACCCTCAGATGGAGAAGTTGGCTTTCGCGTTCGTAATCGTTGTGCGAAGACTTAAGCCATACTTCCAAGCGCATACAATCGTTGTCTTAACGAACAAGCCATTGAGAAAAGCCATGAGTAGCCCAGAAGTAACAGGAAGAATGGCTTTGTGGGCAGTAGAGCTGAGCGAGTTTGACATCCAATACCGCCCGCGGACGGCCATAAAAGGGCAGGTAGTAGCTGACTTCATCGCCGAGTTCACTCTCGGGGAAGGCCAGGTGGAGGAAGAGAAAGAACAATGGAATATCTATACAGACGGATCCTCAAATAGACGAGCCGGAGGAGCCGGCGTAGTGATCCAAACTCAACAGGGGGACAAGATACAATGTATGATCCGACTGGATTTCCCCACAACCAACAACGAGGTAGAGTATGAAGCCTTGGTGGCAGGGCTAGACCTTGCAAAGGCTGCGGGAGCAGAAAACATAGTTGTACACTGCGATTCACAGGTGGTAACGAGTCAGATCAATGACGACTACGAGTGCAAGCACGATAGAATGAAGAGGTATTTAGAAGAAGTAAAATACCGAATCAGTGACCTCGAAGTCGAATTCATTCATATCCCAAGGGAAGAAAATGAATGGGCCGACCATCTAACAAAAGCTGCGTCAGCCGAATTTATGCTGATTCCCAAACAGGTATTATTATTCATTCAAATCTCCTCACTTATCGATGACCGAACAAATATGCAGGTGGTAAATTCTGAATGCAACTGGACTACACCATTGATATCCTACCTAAAAACTGGGGTGTTACCAGACAAAAAGGGCGCCGCAAGAAAGTTGAAGGTCCAAGCATCACGGTTCGTGCTGATAAAGGACGTCTTATATAAAAAGAGGTTTCTCTCGACCATACATGAGGTGTTTAGGCCAAGAGGAAGCAGATTACGTGATGAGAGAAGTACACGAGGGTATCTGCGAAAACCACTCGAGCGCATGATCACTAGTACACAAGTTGATCCAAGCAGGATACTACTGGCCTACAATGATGAAGGATGCGCAAGCCTATGTCTAGTCCTGCAACAAATGCCAGAGGTTCAGCAATTTCATCAGGCAGCCGTCCAAAGAACTAACACCTATGACGGCACCCTGGCCATTTGCACAATGGGGACTTGATATCATGGGCCCATTCCCGACGACGATCTGACAGCTAAAATTCTTGGTAGTTGGCATAGACTACTTCACTAAGTGGGTAGAAGCGGAAGCCTTAGCCACCATCACGAAGATGAACATCCGAAGTTTTGTCTGGAGGAATATCATATGCAGGTACAGGATACCCAGAGTACTGGTCTCTGACAACGGTAAGCAATTCGACAACAACGCGTTCAGAGACTTCTGCTCGAAGTTAGGGATCAAAAATCACTACTCGTCACTCCACACCCACAGGCAAACGGGCAAGTCGAAGTCACGAACCGGTCCTTGCTCAAGATAATCAAGACTCGGCTCAAGGGGGCAAAGGGTATCTGGCCAGACGAACTACCAAGCGTCCTATGGGCATATAGGACCACGGCAAGAACACCCACTAGAGAAACACCATTTCGACTTGCATATGGAACTGAAGCTGTCATTCCCGCAGAAGTGGGGCTCACGAGCTACCAGGTGAAGAGCTATGACGAAGATAAGAAAAAGGAGGCCATACGCCTCCAGCTCGACCTAGTGGACGAAGTCAGAGCAACAGCAAAGCAAAGGTTGGCGTGTTATCAGAATCTCATGGCAAAACACTACAACACCAAAGTGTGGCATAGGGACTTCCAAGTCGGTGATCTTGTACTACGGAAAGTAATGGGTGCCGCTAGAGATCCTTCACAAGGAAAACTCGGCCCCAACTGGGAAGAACCCTACAAGATCGCATCATGGCAAAGGAAGGGGACCTACCACCTCGAGACAATGGACGGACAAAAGCTGCAGCACCCTTGGAACACGGAGCATCTACGAAAATACTACCAGTAGAAAGAATATGAACAAATCCCCAATTTCCCAGTTTATTTAATCTTTAGCTACAATTTACTAGTTTTTCTTTAACTATTCTTGCTACAATCTTTTTGTGCCTTTTTAAGCCCAAGGGAGCAGGTACTTTTTTCTACAAACGCATTTTCTTTAAAGAAGAATATTCAGATACAGCTTTGATTTTCCACATGAATTTTTATTATGAATGGATAGGCTACGCAATGTCCACAAAGTAGATGGATACATAACGAGTCCACAAAGTGGATGGATCGTCCCAAGAGGATGAGGATTTGAAGTCCAACATGGACGGATATAAGACAAAGTCCACAAAGTGGACGGGTCGTCCTAATAGGTTGATAGACAAAGTCCACAAAGTGGACGAATCACCTAAAGGGTGAAAATAATTTACAAAGTCCACAAAGTGGACGGATCACCCAAAGGGTGAAAATAATTTACAATGTCCACAAAGCGAACGGATCACCCAAAGGGTGAAAATAATTTACATAATCCACAATGTGGACGGATCACCTAAAGACGAATAATTTACAAAGTCCGCAAAGTGGACGGATCACCAAAGTGAGAATAATTACAAAGTCCACAAAATGGACGGATCACTCTCATGGTGAGGATATTCACCAACTCCACAGACTGGACAGATCACGCATAGGCTAGAAATATTTGTATTCCGCAAAATAGACGGATACCAGACCGTCAACACCGTTATACAAAAATTACAAGGATGGATATTTACTCAAATTTCTCCTTTCTAAAGAGGACAGATATTTATGCAAATTTCAAACAATAAGATATAGCAAGCATAAAATTGTAAGATAATGCAATAATGACGGATAAAACCGTCAAAGGGTAATTGTTAAATATACAAAATGAAGGACGGATCGTTCTCAAATAAAAATAAATAAATAAAAAATACAATCTACATTTTTGGGTCGGCATCTTGGACATTTTTCGCTAGAACTGATTCTCCGTCACCCTGAACTGTATCCTCACCAAAGAGGTCGTTTGTGTTTTCTAAGGCGATGGGCAAAGCAGACGTCTGGTCTTGGTCGTTGACATTTATCATTGACACGTCCAGTTCAGGGTAGGCTTTCTTAACTTGACGGAGGGCGTCATCAAAGCCTTGAAGGAACTATCCCCCCAGCTCGCCCAATAAGGTGTCGGAATCACGGTATTCTCGGACTGCAACCTCCTTAGCTTGATGGAGCTTTTCCTTCAAGTCTTGGATTTCCTTTTCTTTGACCTTCAGGGCCTTCCCAGCTTCCTCCGTCTTCTGCTCAAGCTCTTTCCTTGCCTGCTCTGAAAGGTCAAACTTCTTCTCCGTAGTGGACTTCCACTTGTGAAGTTGACCAAGCTCATCCTCTGTCTGCTCTGCCTTTGCTCGCACACGTTCCAGAGCCGCCTCACGGTTAAGACACCGATCCATTAGGCCCTTCATCATGACCAAGGACTGGAACAAACAAGTTAAACAGTGTTAGACAAAAACTAAGTAGAGTAGACGGGCTTAAATAGACGGATAAAAGTTACCTGTGCAACAGCAAAGAGACCCGTCTCCCCCATTGCCTCCGTCGAGTGATTGCCCAAATCCTCATAGTCCTCCGACGAAATAATTGATGAAAGCTTCTCCAAGGAAAATTTGGAGTCGTCACGGAGGAGAGGAGGAGGCTTCTCTTGGCTTGTGGACGGGGCCTTCATTAAGCCCTTGCTAGACCCATGCTTTACTGAGGTGACGGTCTTCACACCCTCAACCATCAACCCTACGATGGGTTCCAGAGAGATCTTTTGCTGGTTATGTGGACGGTCAGATTTGGACGACGGTTTCCTCTTTATCGACGGAGCCGTCCCCTTAGGAACCGCCACCTCGCCGGACTCCTTTTGCTTGACGGCCTGTGATTTTATCAGCGCCCTCCTCTTAGCGTCGTCCATCTCTGTAAAACAGGACGGATGAAGTTATTTACATATAGTTGAAACCATTTATGCGAAGTAAAGGTTGACGGACTTACATCTGTGAATTCTTTCGTTGTATCTGACGACTTCAAGGGTGGGTTCAAGACCATCACAATACCAATGGATGGTGTTCGGATTTACCAACTTCGCCCAAGTCCTTTCCTCCGACTTGGTCTTCTGAAAAATCTTCTCAAGGAAACTAAACTCCTCAATACTAACTTGTGGGCGCCATCTACCTGCAGAGAAAATAGACGGTTAAAGGAAAGAACCATAGCTGACGAATGTAAAAAATATTTGCAAATTAGGACGGATGCATACGAGATGAATGTAATACTCCCCAAGTTGTGTCGACGGGCATATACTCCGTCTCTCCTGGATGACTCATCCATCTGTCACCCTCTAGGAAGAAGTAACGACTCTTCCAGTCTTTATTTAAGTCGGGTGTTTCAAAAATGACCTTCAACAACGGGCTCCTACTGGCAAAACTATACATTCCCCTTGACTTGTCAATCTTGTCTAGACGGTAGCAATGAAGGAATTCATGCACTATCAGCCTCCTAGCACCGTCTGTCATTGCACCATAGAGAATCTCCATGGATATGAAGGCCCTCCAGGCATTTGGGGATATCTGGTTGACGTACAGACCCAGATATTTTAAAAGTTCTCTATGTAGGGTACTTAGCGGAAACCGAAGTCCTGCCTTCAGCATCTGCTCATACACTCCAACACCTTCTACCCCGTCGTAATAACATTTCTCCGATACATAGGATAGACGGATTGGAATGTAGTCCAGAATGTGGAAGTTAGCCCTAAATGTGCTGAAGTGTTTCTCCTTAATGACGGAAGAGAATTTATGCACCGTCCACTCTGGTAGCATGATGAATTCCCTAAGTCCATCAGCACCGATGACGAGTCCCAATGGTTGATCCTCGCCGTCATCAGACGTTTCTTCTACTTCAACCATCTCCGTATCCTCATTTGTTGAGGACGAGGAAGAGGCAAACGGACTCCTCTTTTCGTCGAGACTCTCTGGGTCTTTATGACTGGACGGGTATACTTCCTCATATTCCGCCCCGTCATGAACTACCGATTGATTACTTGACGCACTAGACATTGCCTACAATTGACGACAAAACCTAAGACTGACGGATCTAATAGTGACTGACGGGTGTGTAGGTCTAGCAAAATGTAAGCACAAAATGCAAGACTTGAAAAAATAATAATAATAAATACTCACCGCTCTGAGTAACGGAAAGTCGACTGTTGTATAGTTGACGGGTACAGATGTTCGACGGAGTGCTCTGACAAGGTTGACGACGACGCTCTGAAAATATGTTTTGGCTGAAAATTGTAGAAATGAGGGGGGAGAGGTGTGTTATATATATGAGAGATGCACGGAAGATGAAGCGACGCTTCAATCCGGTACAAAATCCAATCAAAAAGTGACACGTGGCATGCCTCATAAATGCTTGACAACCTGTCAACATATGTTCGCAGTTCATGTCCCCTTGAAGAACCGTCAACTTCAAGAAACCTCAACCGTCAACTTCAAGAGTCTTCAACCGTCAACATAAACAATCTTGGACCGTCAACATAAATAATCTTGGACCGTCAACCCCAATTAAAATTTAACCGTCACCCTACTAGTCCGACCACCTAAATCATGACGGACCATAGGGTGAAGGGGGCAACTGAAGGGGTAAAAAATAGTATGACGAACCTTCGCTACATTGGGCCTGACAGATCCGAGCCCATAGGCCGGCAATAAGAGAGAGCCCAGGGCCTGGCATGACTTAAAATACTTGTGGTACACGTTTGAAATCCGAGAGAATCCTAAAGGAAATCAGAATACTAGTGCAAAGATAATTCTAGAAGATACGCGCTTAATGAAAAACCCACTCTACAAGGAAATGTTTGCCCATCACGTTTGGGATTGCTCAAGTAGAGTCCTATAAGGAAAAGACTTCTAGGTCAAGGAAGAGAGGCCAACCTTCTACTACTATAAAAGCCCCAATACCCTCACAAATCAAGGTACGCATAATTTACCCTCTCTAGCACTCTAAAGTTGAGAATAATTCTAACTTGACCTTTGGAGGGTATTTAGCCGACACCACACCGGTGCCCTCTGCGAGATCACTTTTTTCTTCTTGAAGGTTGTTAGTTTAAGCGAGCGTGGATCGTGTAGCTCACTGGTGATTTTACGACATCATCAATAGTTTTCCTTTCAAAATCAAAGAACTAAAACCACAACTTCCTTCAATTAAAGAGGGAGAAGAACTATTTAACTACAAAGGCTAGGCTATTCTTACCATGTCAAACCCTAGAATGTTTGGCTTAGAGCCTTATAATAATCAATTTACAACAATAATATTAATTCGTGTCCCAAAATTTTAAGTATTATTTTCAATAATTTTATAGGAAGAGAGACAGGATCTTTGTCTTTCCGAAAGAATGACATCCATTTATGATTATAGTCAGATTTTAATCTCTCTACATAGTATCACTCTTTCTTGTTCCAATTTGCATAGCTTGCGCCACCCAAGGCTGCATATATGGGGTGTTGATGTTTTGCAAATGCACTGTCTTCTCTCGTGCGTCTATAGAGAGAAACTAAGATCGAAATTTGGATTACCAGAGGAAGGAACCTTGTGGTGATTGTTGTGTACATTGTTGCTGTGGACTATGTGCTCTTTGTCAAGAGCATGCGGAGCTAAAACATAGAGGGTTGGACCCTTCTAAAGGTTGTATTATAACTCAAACCATTTCCTTAAATCATCATCACCGATTTTCACCATTATCATTATTTTAGGCTAACTTCATTTTCTACTGTACTAGGTTGGGTTGGCCAACCAAATGCTCCTCCACAATTCCCACCATTGATGTACAGATGAGCTCCTATTTTGGAGGAAGACTATCAAATGATGCATGAAAATGTATTTAATATCAAATAATATCACATCAATTGTATCAAAATCTAATAATTAAGAGACATATGTGCAAAATAATCATATCAACATTCCATTATTATGCTCTAGGTGTTATCGGGGTGATTATTTTTGCACACAGTCTCTCATTTATTAGATTTCAATACGGCTCACGTTCTATCATTTGACTTGCTATCATGTGTCAGTACTAGTTGTTAAAACAAATCAAAAAACGATTACTAAAAATTAAAAATTAAAAAATCCTACTATGAAGGTTTTTTCGATGGTCAAATCTCTTTGATATGCTTTGTGTTAGATTATTGTGGTCATCAATCAAAGTGTGTTATTATTTGTACTTTAAAATCAAATATAAAAGTTGTTACTGGAGTTTTATGCAATTACTATCACTATATCAATGAAGTTTGAGTGCAAATGACTGTTTCAATGGAAACCCATGAGGAGAACTACGACCTATAACAAATAAATATGGTTTTTATCAACAATAAAATAGGTTTACCTAGCAAGCTTTTGGTAGCGACTAAAGACGTTGACAGAAAAAGGGAGTTGCAATGGTCTAATATGTTAGCTAGGTTTTGTTGTATTATTAAAGTTTGGTTTTGCTTCAAATTATCTTCCGCTCTTCCCCAAAAAGTTGATGGAATTCTTGCACATCAATTGTAAATAGGTCAAATCAATCAGATTTAATATCCAGTTAGAAATGAATCAAAATAAACTACATCAAAAAGGGGACTAAAACAATTATTTATATATATTGGTGATTGTATATTAGAAGAGTGATTATTGGATTCACACACGATGGGTGTTTTAACACATTCTCACTCCATAACGTAGTCTCAACACCTAATCCTAGGGATTTTAGGTTAGATTTTATCTGTTATCAATTTTCCTTCTTGTAATTTTCTATCACTTGTAACGAGTAAAATAAGTTTTGTATTTCCCTTTTTATCAAGTTGTACTTAGAAATCAAAGAAATGTAATATTTTCTTCCCAAAATTTTCGTAATATATGTATTTCACATATTAAGAAAATTTATTTTTTGGTTTTTCTTAATTTTCCTATATTAATTAAATTACATGAAAACTACATATAAGTCCCTTAGGTTAGGACGATGTGTCGATAGTTCAATCTCCCTTTCGAGTTTCATTATTGTGAGATACAAAAAATCTTAGTCCCCTCATATCGTGGTACTCACACATGTCCTATGTCATATGCAAACACACCCTGCCCATTATAACTAAAGTCATGTTTTAAGTTACAATGGGTTGTTTGAGTTTACACAGAGTATGTGTAACATGTTTTCCCCTTTTACTATTGCTATTGTTAATGGTTGGGTTACCAACTTTCCTTGAATGGGTGATTTGGATTGGGTCAGATAACAACTCGAGGCAACAAACAAAAGTGAATAGAAAAGCCACATTGAACATGATTTGGAAATTTAAGAATGAAATTGAATTTATTGAACCAAAATGAAACCATGCAAAGTTAGAGGTTTGAAATTTTAACAAATTTACTTAGCCTTTTTTTTTCTTTGTTTCAATTTTGTCTTGATATTTTTTTTTTTTTTTTTTTTTTTTTTCTTCATCTATAATTCAAGCCAAGATTTTTTTTTTTTTTTTTTTTTTTTGGTTTTACCCAAGATTTTGTTACTATGACAAAAGTTCCTCCATTGAGGACTTCATGGACCAATTTGATTTTCCATAGAAGGTTTCATGATTGTTGCAAAAATTTTAAACACGTCTTTTTCTCTTCTTTCTTTTTTTATTATTAATTGTTACAAAAAGTAAGAACGGGACAATTTGAACCATGAATACTTTCATAAAGAAGAAAAATAATTATGGTAAATTACAAGACTCTTGCCCACAAGTTGGTCGAACTCTTTGGGGGTGAAGTTGGCTATCAACCAAACCATATCAGGTGACAGTTTTATGGACCCATTACCGATCTTTAGGATGAAAAAAATCAACCGCACCCTCCTCTTGGGTTGCCAATCAAATTTCGGATGGATCATTATTTCACATAGGTATCCCAAAATATGAAGAAAGAAAAAAAAATTCCCAAAGTTATATCTTCAAACCTAAGAAAAAATCATAAATTAAAAAAATAAATTCAGATTTCCGCAAAATTCATCTGTTCAATGCTAAATATTTCAACATATATTCAAACAATGGGTTCGAATTTAGTTTGGTGAGTTTAATTTTTATCTAGGATTTAGTGTTTTGATATGAGGAGCTATGACAAAATTTTACCTATCTCATCTTATTTTAGTAATGAAATGCAACCAAATGCAATCTCTGTACTCTTATAATTCATATTCCACATCACAATAAATGTAGCAACCACGAAGTTCATGTATATTCCAATGCACAAAATATTTCATCAATTCAGTGAACCCAATTTTTAGCAGATGGCCTGTGCATTCTAAGTGCAATGCCAATTATAATTTAGAGGACAGCACGCACAAAATATTGTAATCCACTTGTCATTTTTTTTCAAACCATGGGTTGAGTGTTTTCTTTTCTTCTTCTTTGTGAACTTCTGCTTGGAAGTTCATTGATTGGTACTTAAAATATAAATTCAGGCGACATTACCTAGAACTCTACTAGGTGTGCGTTTGGCTCTGACTTAAAGAGTCAGCTTATTTTTGCTACTATTTATGAGCCCCATTGTAATTTTTAATACTATTCATGAATCTCATGATACTATTTTAGCTAATATTTAAATTGTTAATCTAATGCACGATTCAAAAGAAATTTTTTTAAGTGATGTAATTAGTTTTTAAAGGGGAAAAAATCAAATTGGTATTTTTGTAAATAAGAAATGAATGGTGTTTGTAAATCAAGCACCTTCCAAGAAGCTCCCCTTTTTTACTTTTGCTAAAGTCTATCAAGATCAAGGCAGTCTGTGTGAGCAATTAGAGCAGAGGAAGCAAGACTCAACATGTGTAGCTGAAGTTCAAGAAGCAATATCTGAAGCACTTGTAGTTTAGTAGTTGCATTTGTACCATAGATAATACGACCTATAGTTTAGGATAGTTTTCATTTTCTGTCATTAGTGTTTACACGTGAGTGGGTTGGTTAGTCACACATGAGAGTGATTGTTATTTTGTTAGTTTAGTTTGTTAGCTCCATATTACTCCTTGGTTGAACCCAATGTTGTATATAAAGGCACAAGCTAAATTAATTCAATACAATTCAGTTTTTCCCAATTCTATTGTTTCTTATATGGTATCAGAGCTCTCTAGAAACTTCCATTTCTAGGGTTTGACAGATTTGGGAATTTTCTTTTCTCATCCACCGTTATTGTCTCTCTTCAAGCTTTCTCAAAATCTTTTCAAGCTCTTCACTTTCCTTTAATGGCTATCACAACTGCAGCTAACACTTCCACCACTGAATCTTCATCTTCTTCACAAGATTCATACAATCTCAATGATCCTTTGTTTTTACATCCTGGAGAAAATTCAGGGGCTGTTCTTACTTCTCAACCTTTAATTGGGGAAGAGAATTATTCTACTTGGGCAAGATCAGTGAGGAATTCTTTGATTGGTAAAAATAAGCTTGGTTTTATAGATGGTTCTATAACCATTTCTTCTCCATTGGTGAATTCACCAATAGCTATTCAAGCTTGGATCTGTGCTGACAATATAGTTGGTACTTAGATCATCAATTCAGTTTCACCAAACCTTCAAGGTAGTATCATCTACAGAGATATTGCATTTGAGATTTGGGCTAATCTTCGAGACATATTCAGTCAAGGAAATGGCACTAAGGTTTTCAATATCCAAAAGCAAATTGCTAAGATTCATCAGGGAGAACAATCACTCACTAATTACTTCACTCAACTTAAAGTCTTGTGGGATCAGCTTCAGAATCTTAGCTCATTTCCTCAATGCACTTGTGGTAAGTGTGTGTGTAATATCAATCAGAGGTTGAAGGATCTTCAAGCCAAAGAAGCCACAATGAAGTTTCTCATGGAAGTCAATGATGTGTTTTCTCAAGTCAGAACACAAATCTTGCTCATGGATCCATTGCCTTCTGTCAATAATGCTCATTCTTTGTTCATCCAAGAGGAAATGCAAAGGCCTGTCACCAATTCTGTTAGGGTTGAATCTACTGTTTTAGTTACCAAGAGCTCAAACAACAATCCTAAAGGGAAGGAAAGACCTTTATGCACTCACTGTGGGAAATTGGGCCACACTATGGAAAAATGTTACAAACTCCATGGCTTTCCACCAAGTTACAAATTCAAGAACAAGAATATAATGGCTCATCAAGTTTCAACTGTTGTAGACCAGTTCCAAGGTCATCACTTGGCTCCAAGTGCTGATCATAATCTTGTTGTCACTACTCAAGCATCTACATTTACACCTAATCAGTACCAACAGCTTCTATCTTTGATTGGAGTTCACTAGGCATCAACAGTTCAAGAACCTCACATGGTTAATGCTGTTTCTTTGCCATCCAATGTAGTTGCAAGTATTGTTTCTTACTCACCACATTCAATCTTTTCTACTAAGGTTGTGAATAGAAAGGCTTTTGGTGTTGAAACTTGGGTTATAAACACTGGTGCTATAGATCACATAGTTTGTTCAATGCATTTATTGAATTCTTTTACTACAATTTCACACACTGTGGTTGGATTGCCTAATGGGGAGGCTACTCTTGTGACTCATGTTGGTACCATTAAGCTTTCCTCACAAATTACCCTAACAAATGTCCTTTGTGGGCCTTCTTTTTCATTCAGCTTGATATCTGTTAGTGCCTTAACTCATTCTTAGCCCTTTTGTCTTGTGTTTCTTTCCATTTAATGCTTTATACATGACCTTATCTGCTGGAACACGATTGGAATGGGCCAAATGCATGATGGACTTTATCTGTTACAAGGATCTAATCTTTCTAAAGCTTCCAAGTCTCTTGATGATTTTCTTCTCAGGCATAAGTTCAGCTCCTTTACTGCCTTTTCTTCTTCTATTTCTCATGCCAACTTGTATTCTCTATGGCATTCTAAATTAGGACATCCATCTGATATGAAACTTCACTCTTTAGGTCATCTTTTTCCCTTCTTGCAAAATTGTTGTACTAAAGATTGCAATGTATGTCCTTTGGCAAAGTAAAAGAGACTACCCTTTCCTTTTGATAATAAAAGAGCTGTTCATTTATTTGATCTTGTTCACATGGATGTTTGGGGGCCATTTTCTATTCCTACTACTGTTGGGTATAGATATTTTCTTACCATTGTAGATGATGCATCAAGGGCTACTTGGGTTTTCCTCTTAAAAGCAAAATCAGAAGTTAGACCTTTGATTGTTTCATGACCTTTGATTGTTTCATTTTTACAATATGGTACATACTCAATTTCAAACTACCATTAAGTCCATCAGAACTGATAATGCTTTAGAGCTTAATATGATTGATTTTTACAATTCTAAGGGCATTATTCATCAACAAAGCTGTGTTTACACTCCACAACAAAATTCAGTTGTGGAGAGAAAACATCAGCATATTTTGGCTACAGCCAGGGCCTTACAAATTCAGTCCCTCTTGTTTTCTGGGGTGATTGTGTCCTCATAGCTATCTATTTGATCAATAAACTTCCTACCCCTTTCTTGCAACATAAGTCCATAAACTAAGCCAATTTATGGCTAAACCAAGAAAACCACAACTTGAGGCAGCACTTAAGGTTCTACAATACTTGAAGAATGAACATGGTAAAGGCATTTTCTTCTTAGCAAGTTCAAAGCTGCATGTGAAGGGTTTCACTGATTTTGACTGGGCTTCATGTCTAGACACCAGAAGGTCTGTTACTGGATATTGTATTCATTGGGGATCCACTGGTTTCATGGAAATCAAAGAAACAATCCACTATTTCTAAATCCTCCGCAAAAGCAAAGTATAGGGCAATGGCTATTTCAACTTGTGAAATTGTTTGGATTCTCTATTTGTTAAAGGATCTTCAAGTTGATCACAATAGAGAAGCATTGCTATTTTGTGATAGCCAGACAGCTCTTCACATAGATTCTAATCCTGTTTTCCATGAACGAATGAAGTATATAGAAATTGACTATCATGTTGTGAGGAATAAGGTGTTGGAGAGAGTTATCAAGCTTATTCATGTTAGAACTCAGTCCCAATTAGTAGATTTGCTCACTAAAGCTCTAAGTCACAAACAGTTTTCAAAGCTTCTATCCAAGATGGGACTTAGCAACATTTATCAACCTACAGTCCATCTTGAGGGGGAGTATCAAGATCAAGGCAGTTTGTGTGAGCAATTAGAATAGAGGAAGCAAGACTCAACATGTGTAGCTGAAGTTCAAGAAGCAATATCTGAAGCACTTGTAGTTTAGTAGTTGCATTTGTACCATAGATAATACGACTTGTAGTTTAAGATAGTTTTCATTTTCTGTCATTAGTGTTTACACGTGAGTGGGTTGGTTAGTCACATGTGAGAGTGGTTGTTATTTTGTTAGTTTAGTTTGTTATCTCTGTTTTACTCCTTGGTTGAACCCAATGTTGTATATAAAGGCACAAGCTAAATTAATTCAATACAATTCAGTTTTTTCCAATTCTATTGTTTCTCATAAAGTCTACCCATGATACAATTTGAACTTGTATATTTCAACCACAATTACATATTCATAAAATGTTTTATTATCATGAAATTCGCCAACCTTAAACCTCACACATATAATTTTGTGCAATGACAATGTAATTTTGTTCTTGTTTGCCACTTTGACCTTTGCCGTTTTTCATAGCATGTTGTCGGCAAGGGTGCTTGTACTTGTTGATGGGGGTCCAATGTCATTGGGTTCTCTCCTAGATCTATAGAAGGAAACTACGAGCAAAATTTGGATTACTAGCTGAGCCTTGTGATGATTGTTGTGTACATTTTTGTTGTGAATCTTGTGCCCTTTGCCAGGAGCATGCTGAGCTCAAAAATAGAGGCATGGATCCATCCAAAGGTTTACACTAACCCAAGTTAAATTATTATGATTAATGTTAGTGGAATACTATAAATTTCACCAGAATATTGCAAACAAAACTATTTCTACACCCAATTTCAAAATTTGTTGAATTATGTGAGAGTGAGTGGTCAACAAAAAATGGTGGATTCATATCAGTACTAGGTAGAAAATATCTGCCACTCACAATCGCATAATTTAGCAAGTTATTATAAAATTGGGTAAGTATTTGAGTGTATGCCTAGATTTAACCTAAATTTTTTAACTTAAGAGTTACAAATTTCTTAAAAACTTTTAAACATAAAATAAATAAATAATTATGATTATGAATTTTTTTATTATGATTTATGAATTTTTTTTATTATGTTGTTGTTGTATTGTTAATCATATTCATATTCATTATCATATCGATTTATATTATTTTATAACAAAATTGATAATATATTTAGTATATATTTAGTTGTTTATTATTATTAGGAAAATGTTAACAAACACTTCCATTTAAGGATGCTTTATTGTAGGGTTCTTCTAATAAAAAAAATTGGTATAAATTAATTAAATGATTAAAAATAATACTAAAATAACAAGTGAAATTCAAAAAATTGGCTTTATTAACACTACAACCTATTGTAAGATTGACTTTATTGATATAAAGTTGTAAAGTTGTTTCTTAACAGCTACCCATCTTCTTCTTCTTCTTATTATTATTATTATTAATCTAACGTTGCTTTTGATGTACTAGGTTGGACTGGCCCACCAGAAGTTGAATCCATGATTAGATGAACTCGCTGAAGCTTCATTTGATTCTTGGGTTTTGTTTTTGATAAATAAAAATATAGTTACTATAGAGAGGGGCCCCAACCGGGTTTCGAACCGGTGACTTCTTGATGTCAAATGCTCAACCAGTGAGCTATGGACCCTACTGTTATTTTTTTTTTTCCTTTTAATATTATGTTTTTTAAATTGAAAGTGTCAATGTAAATTATTATGTTTTTTTCCTTTTTGAATTGAGAGTTTAGTTTACCATTATGAAAGAAGAATTTGATTGTTTATAGGAATATTAGTGTTAAGATTTTACTTTCCTGAACAAATACACACTTGTAACGTATTTATTAAGCCCCTGTAGCATTTGTATTGGGGGAGGCATATACTCCCTCCGTCTCACTTTATTTGTCCTGTTTGAAAAGTCAAATTTTTTAAGGAAACATCATTTATTATCTTGTTTACTTTTTAAAAATGTATAAGTTTCCAAAACTACCCTTAAATAAATTTATCAAAATATTGAGTTAGTAAATTAATAGGGATATAATAGGAATATTAGTAAATTAATGAATTTTATTTTTAGAAACAGGACAAAATTTTGGGACATCCTAAAATAGAATAGAGGACAAACAAAGTGGGACGGAGGGAGTAGTTAAAATGCTAAATTTAGCAACTAGATATAATAAAAGTGGCACAAAAAGCTAGTGTATTGGTGGAGCTATAGCCATATCATTTGGCTATTGCGCTACAAGGCATAGCCAAATATGGTTGTGCACTGTATATAAAATATATATATTTATGTATTTTATTAAAAAATATATTATTTTATTGTATTAGTGGTGGTGGTGGTTGTTGTTTGTTGTAGTAAATATATTATTTTATTATGTTGAATGCTAAAATAAAACTACTGATGTTGGGTGTTTTGTAAAGTAGTATGGTAAAATAAATAAAGTAGCTTTTGTGATGTTAAATTGCTAAATTTTTGCCTCCACTAATGTGAATGCTCTTATAACAAAAAAAAAAAAAATGAATGAGTTGGGTACCATGAAGCCCCGATGGTGGGGAGTAGGATCCTCTCATTTTCAAGTGTAAAAACAAATAATAAGGAAAATTAAAAAGCATGGACAAAAGCTAAAATTTGAAAATTAAAGACATAAATTTAAAGGGTGAATAAAAACTAAATTGTAAGTGAAAGCTCATAAATGTGTTGAAAACACAAAAGCTGTTTAGACCCCCAAATTAAAGTTACGGCACGATTGATTTTACTTTAACTTATACTAAGTGTGAAATAGAGTAAATGTGAGTGGATAAACACATAAACTACTCTAACCCATATTCATTATAACACAGCAGTAAACTGAAAGGTAAAAGAGTAGGGAAGAAGAATGCAAACACAAGATAACACGCCAATGTGTTCTCGAAAAGGAAACCAAAAAATTCAGCGAAAAACCTCTCTGCCACTCTCCAAGTGGTAATCGATCCACTAGACAATCAGTTGGGACACACAAATAGCAAAAGACCCTCCAAACCTAATCTACCTAATGCACTTAAGCCCTCCAAACTCCTACTCCAACAAAACTTCTTGAAATCATGTCTTGTTTAGCTTTCCGAATCCCGCAATATGCCCAATTACATCTGCCAAAGCCTGGCTTCTTCCAATGCTTCCCAGCATCACCAAAACCTTACTTGACACTCTGAAACTATCTAAAAAAAACAAAAGTATGTATAATTTTTTTTTTTTGTGTAAATATGAAATTTGATCATTATGATAGTTATTAATATATATTTATTATGATTGTGATCGTATATATGGAACAATATTTTTTTTTTTTGAGAAAGTATGGAACAATATATTCTTGTATTATATTAGACACTTATTATAATTGTGCTTATATATGAAATTATATATTCTACTATGATTCTAATATAGGATTTAAGTATAAATATAGTTTAAATTCAATTACAAATATACACATTAGATTAATAACGTGTAAAATTATAAAACTTCAAAAGCTTATAGCACAAAACTTAAACCTTTTTTTTAGGAAATAACTATATATATTTAGAAAACTTAACTATTTTTTATATAATTATAGAAATCCGTCAAAAGTGCCCCCAACATCTAATTGAAACTTAGATTATGTGTTTTTTTTTTTAATAATATTATTATTTATGCAAAAAAAAAAAAAAATGTTTTAGACTTTATCTATCTATATTATATATAAAAGGATTCACATTCTTCAACTAAACTTTTATGTAATTCAAAAATACATTCATTAATGAAGGGTAACTTTATTTAGAAATAGGGTTATAAATGTCAAATAACAAATTTCATTTTTAATTTAAAAAAAGAACTCCTAAAATTTAGGATTTTTTTCCCTTCACGTTCAAAAAAGAAATTACTAATTATCTCTAAAGTTTATCATTTTTATTTGTTTAAAAAATAAAAATAAAAATTTCTAAATTAAAATAGATGCAAATTATTAATTTTTATCTTAAAAAAAATTATAAAAGAGCCTTTAAGCACACGCAATATGTGTGCTTAAAGGTTAATACTATATATAAGAGGATTTTTCTTTTTCAACTAAACTTTTATGTAATTCAAAAATATCCTCATTAATGAAGGGTAATTTTATTTAAAAATAGGATCATAAATATCAAATAACAAATTTCATTTTAAATTCAAAATGACAGTTACTACTTATCTCTAAGGTTTATCCTTTTTATTTGTTTGAAAAATAAAAATATATGTATTTCTAAATTATAATAAATATAAATTATTAACTTTTACCCCAAAAAAAATAGAAAATTCTCTAACCACCCGCTAACAGCGTGCTTGGATGCTAGTAGGTTATAATTATGCAGGACCACGTGAGGCAAAACATTTCTTTTTATAAACCTGCGTTTGTAAGACGACGTGAATCATATATTAATATAAGACAATGACAAAGTGGTTGGGTTTGAAGTTTGAAGTCTGAACCTTTGGTCTTCGTCTTCCACCATTGCTTTTCTATTCTATTCTATTCTTGGGTTGAGGTTGAATAATAATCTTCCTCTTCAAAGCTGTCTTCACTTCGCCACCTAACATTACTATGAATTGAAGGACATTGTTTAGGATTAGGACAATACTATCCCACTATTTTTAGTGTCCTTCAATTCATATCTATCCAATCCCATTTCCTTTTATTAATTCACTCTCTCTCTCTCTCTCTCTCTCTCTCTCTCTCTCCTAATACCAAAACCCAGATAGATAGAGTTGACGTTGATAAAACACCATGTCTGACATTGTCACCGTCGCTTGGAAGAAATATCTTCTGCAGCTTCAACATCATCCTCTCAGAACCAAGGTTTCTTTTATTTTTCATTCAAATCCATCTCTTTTTTTTTATCTTTTTTTTTATCGCATGATATAACACTTTTGTATTTGCTTTTTGTTATTGTTGTGGTTGTTGTTGTTGTTTTTTTTTTTTTTTTTGCATTATTATAAAATTTGCTTTAAATTGTTCTGTTATTAGGCAATTACAGCTGGGGTTTTAGCTGGATGTAGTGATGCAGTTGCTCAAAAGATTGCTGGGGTCAATAAGCTTCAATTGAAAAGATCACTTCTTCTCATGGTATGCCGACCTTTTGATTCTATTGCCTTTGCTTTGTTTTCTTCTGATGCTAAGCTGTTAATCAAAGTCAAACTTTTAAGTGTTGGCCTTTTAGTGATGTTTTTATGTTGTTTTCTTTTCCATGAATTGGTTAAATCTGGTGACTGTGCAAATAGTTGTGTTAAGCTATTGTTGGAGAGTACAAAGAAAAAGATTTTATTATTTTGTCACCTTTTGTCAGCAGCCAAACTCAAATTATTTGATTTTTTATTGGCCATAAACTGTTTAGTAGTGAGTTGTTGACTTGTTGTTTCATGGTATTTTTTTTTCTTTGCTAAAAAAAAATAAAATGCTTTGCAGATCTATGGATTTGCATATTCAGGACCTTTTGGGCATTTTCTCCACAAATTGATGGAACAAATTTTCAAAGGGAAGAAGGGCAACGAAACTGTTGCCAAGAAGGTAATTCTTTTGCTTCAGTTCATGTTCTTTGTTAGTCTATTTCAACCAAGTTTGAGGTTATTGAAATGGATCTTTTGTACTAGTCTAGCCTGTATGAAATATTTTGATAATGGATTGATGAATGAAGTCTTCTATAATTAGGTAATACTAGAACAGTTAACAACTTCTCCTTGGAACAACTTTTTCTTCTTGCTGTACTATGGCTTGGTAGTTGAAGGTACGTGCGACAATCATGCCATCTCCTCACATGTTCTGTGTTCCATTTCATGATTGCATCCATTATTTGGAATCTGTTAACTTCAATTTGGGTTGTGCCTTACTTTGTTAAGCTCTGTTTTGGCTTCTTTATTTTGCAATTATACTTTCTTGGTTTCATAATTCATTTTTGCAGTAATTAGTTTACAATTTGTTGTAAACTTGTAATGTTGTTCTTGCTGCTGCTGTACTTGTAATGGGTCTGTCTTTGCGTTTCTGAAAAGAGAAAGAACAGTGCTACATTCCAAAGAGTGCTGATTGAATATATATATATATATATATATATATATATTTCTTTGGTTTTGATCCAATGAATTAGAGGAGATTTCTTCCCCCATCAAATTTTCCTTAGCCTTTTGTTTTGATACCATGATAAATTATTAATTATTCCAAAAAATCAAGATGTTAGGAAATTTTGATTTTAATCACTTAATCATTGTTTTAACAGTATATAATATCTGGCAGTAGCAAAGCTAAGTTTTAGTTCAGAGTGTCAAGACTAAGAGACAAATTTGAAAACAAAATTGACTCTAAAATGCTAATTAATATGAGTAATAAAATAAATAATTAAACAAAGTTTTAATTGTTAAACAAAATATAACAGAAATATAAATTATACTTTAATTTTTCTGGCCTAGTGTCAATTAAAAGATATATATGATATATCAATCAACAAATAACATACAAGAGTAATCTAAATTTAACAGTTAATTCGATTAATTAAGATTAAATTAAGAAAATAAATCAATGTGCAAGCCTTTAGAGTTTTAGTATATATGCTGAATTTTTTTCGAAATTCTACATGTTTTTTTTTTATATATTTAATTTAAGAAATTGTACAATGCCAAATATTTCTTCTTTCTACCCTAACTTTTGTCCCCAATTATCACAATTCTGAATAAATAAACAAAAAAGCTCTAAATATGATGTTGCAGTACTGTAAAACTAATTTAAAAGGAAGAAATAAGAAATTGAAAGGAAAAAAAAAAATGAGATACCTACCTTGAAAATTTGCAATTCAACCATACTGTATACTACCTTGTTTTCATAAGAAGAAAAATGGATTCCCCACTACAAATGGAAGAAGTGGAACTTCTATTAAAAAAATTTGTGAAAGAGAATTAAAAGTGTAAAGGGAATCTTTTTTTTAGGCTGTAGATGGGTCTTTTTTTTTATTTTAAATGTTTTCTGGTCTCTAAAATATTAAAAAAGAAAAAGAAAAATGCAACAGAACCATTTGTTAGGCTTGGTTGGGGAAGAGAGACAATATGCGAATTTCTAGACCTCACAACATATAAATTTCGAGAGCTGTTGGTTTTCATCTAGGATGTGATGTCCCAGATTATGTGGATTGGATGTGTGTGTTTTGCACATTCGTATGTTGAGTCCCACATTGGACATTTACTAGGTCAAATTGGGTTATATACATGATTACAATGAGTGCTAATTGATGTAGCTTGACTAGTTCTTTTAGAGAATAGCATAGATGTGACTAGTGTTTTCTAGAGTCCATCTGGGGAAGGCGGAATCAAACTATAAAATTCTTTGTTGGAAACACCATGAGGTGCCAATTAACCAAAGTTCATTGGTGGAACAAAGTCTTTTAATTGAAAGTTCTCACGGCTAGGAATTCAACCTTATGTACCTTTATAAAGGCATGAGTCCTCTGGTTACTACTAAATGCTTCTCTTTGGTATATGATTTCATATTTATTGTATTCATCTATGTACCAGAAAGGAACTTGAAAGGGTTAAAAAATGTGTGTTCTAACGTAGTGGTATTATATCCTTGTGGTTACTTGTTGAGAGAGAGAGAAAGAGAGAGAAAGAGAAGGGATAATAATAGCCTGAAAGCACTTCTGCAGTCAAACATAGGAAGACAGGCATCTTGTTAGCCATAAGCTTAGAAGAGATAAATTCTCAATGCAAGGTTGATTGGAGTGCTAATAACATATGCAGTACACCAGAACTGTCATGCACTGCTCCAACCCTCAATCCTCCATCATGGAACCCCTAAAATCCATGCCTAGGACTAACTGGGACACAGACGCGCGCACAGTTGCATCTTTCCTGTTGCCTGTTCTTTTGTAGCATTTAATCCTTGGCCATTTCACTCTATAACTTTTGTTAAAAATACTTATCCATATAATAATTATAATAATAAAAATTTTTGTCAAAAATAGACCCTGAGAAAACTTGACATTTCATGAGATATGCTTATACCTCAGAAGGCCGAGTCAATAAACACCATCTAAAACTTGGAAGGACAAATTGCTTTGTTTATACAATTTTTTATATTATTTAGAAAGTAAAGCTATAGTCTGTTATTGCAGGAAGACCATGGGCTTTAGTGAAGAATAAAGTTAGAAAGGACTACCCCACTATTCAGTTGACTGCATGGAAGGTATTGGTGAACCATCTTTTGTTGTTTGACATGCAAGCCAATTCATAAATTGGCAGCACTAACACTCTGATTTATGTGACTTGCAGTTTTGGCCTATAATTGGTTGGATTAATTACCAGTACATGCCTGTGCAATTCCGTGTTATATTTCACAGCTTTGTTGGCTCATGCTGGTGCGATCCTACATCCTCTAACTTTGCCTGCTTTTATTTACCTTACATTATTCGTCTGTGTTATTTACCTTATGTGAGTAGTTAACATATTTATTTTATTAAATACGAATTAAAAAATTGAACTCCACAAGGAAGCAACAGTTTGGCACAAGATACATCGTCTTCAAAAGCATCTTAATTCTGGACCCCAAAAGTTATGGAATGGACTAAACAAGAAACCCTATAGATTAAGTGTGCGTTTGCATGCAACATTTTCAGCATTGCATTTGTCTTTGCATTTTTGGCTGAGTCCCGTGACACTATTCATGACCCAGCTAAAAACACACATACCCATACATTTCTGGGTTTTACAGTACTATTTATACTTTTAAAAATTATTTTACTATAGTATTTTCAGTAATAAGTTTTCAGTTTTCAACAAATAAGAGTTATCCAAACACACCTTAAGCGAATATCTCATAAAAATACTTACAATTCCATGAAGGAATACCACTTGCAATTACCATGTTGAACATGTTGTACAAAACTATAATTCAGAATATAGAGAAACTAGTAAGTTAAAAGGAGTTTAGCAAAAAATAAATAAATAAATAAAAGTAAGATAAAAGGATGAAAGAAGTTTGTAATTGTCAATTGATAGAAAATCTTGAAGCTCCATTGTTAGTAGTTGAGATGATTAAATGTCTTATGTTTCTCCACTCTAACCATGAAGATCACTATACTAAAATTGTTGTAGATAACTGTAATTCAGAATATGGAGAAACAAGTGTAGAAAGGATGGAAGAAGTTTGTAATGGGATATAAGGATTTGTTAGGCAAGGCATTTCCGGGAAGCTACCTTTAGGATAGTGATTTCCTCACTTAGATGCAGATGGTCTCAGGGAAGTCCTAACCCCAAGATAGAATTCTAGCACTCGAGAATAATTAAGATTTCCCCTTAATGTTCTTTCAATCAGAACCCAACACAAAAGACAAAGGAAATAAATATATCAAGAAGAAAGTAAGATATAGGAAGATTATAGAAACAGAGGACAAGAAATTAGGTGTTTTATATTTTGGTTTTTTCATTCTCATGAACAAAAACAGAGGACAAGATAGCAGCTTTTTATATTCTAGTTTTTTCACTCATACACAACAACATGTAGCCTAGAAATAGGCCTGATACTATAACTTTGACCCTTTTCAAAAAGGTTGTAAGTTTGGTCTTTTAAAAGTTATTGCCCATTGGCTAAAGCTTCACTGTATGAACGGTACCAAGATGAACTTTTTGGTGTTAAATAAGTTAAAAGAAATGATGAAATAATTTTGATCAATCTCATTACATTGAGAAAGCGTTAAGAAAATTTAATTATTTTAATGGTGAACCTAGTAAGACACCAATTGATTCACATTGCAAGCTGATACCTAATAATGATGCACTTCTTAATCAAGAAGAGTATGCTAAATGATTAGTAGCTTAATGTAAGAAATTATTTTATACTAGACATGGTACAGCACGTGTTGTTGGCGTATTAAGTTGATTCACTAGTGACCCTAGTATTGGGGATGGGAAAGAAATTAATATTCTGAGATATTTAAAACATACTATGCATCATGTTTTGAATTATAAATGTACTTGTTTTTTGCTATTCATAATACAAGGAATAAGAGGATGTCTAGTAATTGCAAACATATTACTATGATAGAGTCACAAAAGAAATCTTGTGAAAAAAAGGTAAATCAGTGAACGAATATCAACCAACTGATCATATGTTAACAAACCCCCTTACTAAACCCTTTTTCTGGTGGGAAAATTAGTGAAACCATGAGAGATATGGAACTGTTAGACAGTCTTGATCAAAACATGCTCTCACACTGATGTCAATTAAGTGTAACTTTGTAAACTGAAAATCATGTGCATAAAAGTTCAAGGCAATTTAATCAAAAATTATCCAAGAAATATGAACATGAAAGTTTCATTTCCAGTATATTGCATATTTAAGGAATAGTTTAGTTAAGTCTAATCCTATTCCTACTAAACTCTCATATCTAACTAATGCACTGTAATTCCATAATGAGAAAAGTTGGACATTATCCTTGACAGAGCTCATAGCTTTTAATGTGGAGTAATAAAGTGGTTATGGATGCTCTTGATGATTTTGCCTTTGCAAGTATGAACCCTTATATACTATGAACATTTATTCTTTGAATTCTCAAACTTAAGATCAATTTTTAATCCTCAAGTGAATCCACAACCTTAAGATTAAGGTTTACTCCTCTTAATACTTTAGGTTCATTGAATGATATTCAACCCAAGGTTCAAGGTGTAGTCCACCTATTGGGATGCGTTATATAATACCTGATTTTGTTATTATTTGATATGTATATAACCGATGTATAATACATTCAATTTTTTAATTTTCAACAATAAGATCAAGGTTTGATCCTCTTTTAACACTTGAGGTTCATTGAATTATTTTCAATTCAAGGTTCAAGTCATAGTCCACCAATAGGTATGCATTATATAATGCCTGATGTTATATATTTATGTTATGTTATGTTATTATTTGAAAATAGGTGGGTGATTGTCATTTTTGTATGATGTTAAATAATATTCAACTATGCATAATGGTGTAAAACTGAAGAAAGTTGAAATGATGGTGCAAGAAATAACCATTATAAACGGTTACATCTTGGCACCTTTGATATTGTGACTAGCCAACAGCCATTAAGTTTTAAAAGAGTAAACTTGCAACATTTCCAAAAATGCGCAAAGTTAGGGTCTCTGAACTATTTATAGACCATATGTATGATTGTTCATGAGATTGAGAAACTAGAAGATAAAAACCTACTTTCTTGTCCTTTGCTTCATACCAATTTTATACCAATTTATATATGATTTTCTTTGTTTTTGGATTGAGTTCTGATTGAGAGAACATTAAGGAGTGCAGTGTAAACTGTTCCTAAGGCATGTTATCCTCGGATTAGGATTTTCTTGACACCATCTCCATCTAAGTGGGGAAATCACCATCCTAAAGATAGCTTTCTGTTAGTGCTTTGCCTAACAAATCCTTTTTTTCAATAAAAAACTTCTTTCATCCTTTTACGCTAGTTTCTCCATTTTCTTAATTATAGTTATCTACAACAGAATTTTGCTATTTATGGTTTGAATACCAGTTGTTGAGCATTAGCATTGGGAAATTCCAATTCTACTCTATTTTACCATTTCAAAAAGCCACTAGCTTTATCATTATACCATACCATTTTACAATACCTCCAGCATCCCAAAACTCTATTTTTATTAAAATATTATTTTTTAATCTTTCTTTATTATTTCTTTCCAACCGTCGTTTTTTTTCAGACTTGGTTTTCCTGGGCTTTCCAACAGTCATTTTTTTTCCTCTCTTTCTCCCTCAACCTCTAGCACCGGTTCAACACACAAAGCCACACACACACAGACCCATGATACACCGATCAACCTATCCAAACCCATCACCACACACACAGAGCCACACACACACACAAACACAAACCATCAAACCTTCAACAGAGCCACACACACAAACCATCAAAATAGTAGGAGCCAACAACGGCCACCACACCCACCACCCAAGCCACCGATCAGCAAACCCACGCTGCGGATTTGAAACCCAAGCCGTCGAAAATACCCAAAAAAAGGCCGATGATCAACCCAGAAAAACGTCGAAAATACCCCAAAATACCCAAGCCACCGATCAGAAACCCACGCCGCCGATTTGAAACCCAGGCCGTCAAAAATACCCAGCAAAACCAAAACCAAACCAAAACTAAAGCAACGCCACCGGAGCAAACTCATTCAAAAAAAATCATTACCGGAGCCACCATTGGACTACCGATGATCAACCCAATCGATTCACCCACCGATCAACAGATCCACCATTTCAAACCCACCAATGATCCAAACCCACCATTAACCGATCCCAGCCCACCGATCCAAACCCAGCTCGCTGATCCACGTTAATCCAACTTCCAAAATCCAAAACCCAACACCGGTGAGAGACAAAGAGAGAAAGTGAGAGTCAAAATGAGGGAGGGAGAGAATAAAATATTGTTTTTGGTTTTACAATTGTGCTATAGTGCAATTCTATCTTTAGAATTGCACTGTAGCAATATTGCAAAAAAATTTGCAATACTTGAGTTTAGAATTCTCTGATGCAGTGACATTTGGGGCTGCAAATGCCAAATTCTCCTTACATTTGGCATTAGCATTCCCAATGCTAATGCTCCTAGATAAAGTACTTCATTGGTAGAACTCGCTGCTCTAAATAAGGGGATATTCCTGCCAAGGGGCAAGATCATGAATTCGCGGCTCTAAATAAGGCTGAGTACCTCCTCACCTTCTGGACCAAACTCTTATTTTCTCTTGCCTGAAGTATAGATGGAGAAACAGGGCAATTGTAGTCTACTATAAATTTGTTAATGCAATAGTGGTTGAAGCTACTTGAAATCATGAATTCTCTAATCTACGTCTTAACAATTCAAATTGAGAATTTGTGTCAATAGATTATAGAATGCGTATGAGATTTCTGTAAGGTCACATCCACGATGAGAGACATTTTTGACAGACTTAGGCAAGCCTGGTGCTCAGCTAAATTAATGGGAGTAGCAAGTTGTGTAATAATGTATTCTATCATTTGCAAACGTACAAATTTTTAAACTTCAAACCTTTTTTTATTCATATTTTTTGTGAGAAAAAGAATAGACTATTTTGGATATAGCTCTACATTTAAGGAGTAACCGATGTAAAACTTAATCATTTCTATTATATAAGTACTGCTTGCTTGTATAAGGCATCTTGTGTGTGTCTGTTTATTAAACGAAGTGCCTAAACATTCATGCATTTATTTTAATTTTCCTAAATCTGAGTAAAATGGTTGGAACAAGAATTATGTTACATTTGGATTATGTTGGCAGATCTATATCAAACATTAAAAACCTGCTATATGCCAGTCACATTCTTCTCACCTCACATCTCCTCTCCCCTCATCTCCCTCAATTCCAAACATACCCTTAGATACCATTGGCATGACCAAAATGTGATATAAATGTTAATGGTGTTTTCTCTTAGTTGACCTTGATTAATTTGGTAGCATCACTTATTCAACTTTACATTCATGCATGTAACAGCATTCTAGTATATTTTTGCAGTCTAATGAATATAATGTGTTCAGTGTGAATTATTTAGTACTGATGCACTCTTGTTCTGATTTGCTAACTTCAGGTCTATCTTCCTGAATCTGAAAGCACGTTCTGTTGCAACAATTAAGAAGGACTAGAACGGAGAAACTTCTTTTTTTTTTTCTTTTTCTTCGTTTTCTTCCCGAAATGCTTCCCTGAATTACTTTTCCATGGTATAATTTGCTTGTTTGTGCTAGTAGTATTGAAGTTCCCATTTGTGCTTGAATACCATCTGAACTTTTGTGATGAGTAGTACAATACTGGGTTGATTGCCTTTTTAAGAATACCACATTGCGTAATCATAACAGATTGAGCTCTGCATTTCAACATCTGCAGTAAAGCCAATGAACGCATTTTCTTTTGCCTTGGCTCACCTGGCATTGGCTTAGGCTTGAATGTCTCATTGCATACCACAAAGAGATGGAGTATAATTTACAGAATAATAGTTTTTCTCTCAAATCTAACCTCAGTTGCAATTTAGATTCCCATTAAATCAATAGTCGAAAAAAACATACAAAATACAGCAAATATTCATGCTTCAGCCTTAAGCTGGTAGTTTAATACAATTCTTCTCACAACACAAACCCTGTAATTAACAATAACATATGGACCGGAATGCCCCAGCTGGGTCAGAGGTAAGCTGACTCTTCAGGTTTTAACCTTGACACAGGTACTGTCTTTATATGTCTGGAATTAACTTAAAAATGCGCATTGATGCTAACTCTGATAGTCATTAAGAGGGCAATGAGCAGCAGGGGGAAATACTGTGATCAAAATAAGGTTCAGATCAATTGTTAAAAGTTAAAACTCATGAAAGTTAGTTCTTTTTTAAGAAATTAAATATTTAATAAGATTTAGAACTAATTATAGATACCATCCTTGTGATATACCATCGGGAAATGAAGCTAGCTTGTGCTTTATTTGTGAAACTTACCTCCCCATGATTAATGAAAGAGTAACATTGTAAATTAAATAAATTATTTGCCTTCATTGATTATCAAAAAAAGAATTATTTGCCCTTGTTTAATGGATGCCCAAATTGCCAACAATCTTGTAAGTTCAATGATATTACTTGCTCTCTCTTATAAAGAGAATCAACGTTTGATTTCTCTCTCTCATCATTGTAACTATCGAATTAAAAAACTATTTGACTAGAAAAGAAAGGAAGAAAATGAAAATGAAAAATATTGTTTAAAC
Source organism: Quercus lobata (assembly GCF_001633185.2). Classification (NCBI taxonomy): domain Eukaryota; kingdom Viridiplantae; phylum Streptophyta; class Magnoliopsida; order Fagales; family Fagaceae; genus Quercus; species Quercus lobata. The sequence continues at coordinate 19,904,719 of NC_044909.1, forward strand.
CCTTAGTGCACCTTACTACCAATTTTTAACAAACTATGCAAGAAAAAAAAAAGTCCAAGTATTTACTTAATTTAAAGTAAAAATTATTCTAAGAAAAAAATAAAGTAAAATAATAACTCTGAATTAATGGAGTATAGAAAAAGTGAGAAACCTTTAATTAAACTCTACTTTTCACCGTACACTTGTTCATATATCAATTTTTTTTTTTTTTTTTTTTTTGATAAGAAAGCTGAAACTTCATTGAAGTATTAAAAAGACATTACATCATGGATAAGAGCTTGTTTTTTAAAACAAGGGGACTCTTCAATCCAAACTGAACTATCATCAATGCCATAGGCATATTTTGCTAAGAGATGGGCTGGGTTGTTTCCTTGTCGGCGCACATGTGAAAATGCTATGTGATGGAAATCTGCACAAGAAGCTTTAATACCCTTAATGACAGCATCCACTGAAGAAGGAGGAGTAGCCAAATCATTCAGAGCACGCTGCATAATAAGAGAATCACCTTCTACCATGACTTCCGTAATACCCATATCCTTTGCGAACTGCACTCCCACTTCAACTGCCATAGCCTCTGCTTCTAACGGACCAAGTGGCAGCTTCAATTTCTTGCTCAAAGCAGCCCTAAAAGTTCCTTCCTTGTCCCGTATGACCACTCCTATGCCCACTGCCTTTAGTTTTGCGAACACTGCCCCGTCCACGTTGACCTTGAATGTCTGATCCTGGGGCGGTATCCACCTTGCTGGTTGGATACTTGAAATACGAACATCTGTTTCAGCGGACATAGCAGCTTTATACTCCTCCAGATATTGAGTTGCCCAGCGAACCATTTCCGGACCTGATTTCCACTTTCCTCCCATACGGATTGCATTCCTATTTCCCCATAACACCCAGGCACAAGTCACCATTTTCGCTACCAGCTCCGGTGAACTCTCCACCTCCATACATAAGCTCCATAGCAGGTCTTTAAAGGAGCAAATCTGCTCCGCCGTAAATGGCATGACCAACTTGGAACTTTCCCACAACTCCCGAGCCCGTTTACACGTCCAGAAAAAATGGCTTGAGTTTTCCGAAGCCTCATTGCACTCCTCACACTGATCATCCGGCAACACTTTCCGTCGCAACAAATTAGATTTTGTAGGGGAGTAAATCACGACATGCCCTTCAAGTGAAATGTCTTATTTTGTGCGGGACTTGGATCCTCCAAATTTTTGTCCAGAACTGCCTGTTTCTGCCTTCATCTTAACCGGAGCTAAAATTCCTAGGCCTTGACATCCCACGAGCCACCCAATAAGCACTTCGCACCATGAACACACCATTATGACTACATGCCCATATTTGCTTGTCAGAAGGGAGATGGGAGCTCAATGGAATCTTCTTAATTTCCTCTGCTTCGTGTGGTAAGAACAGAGCATCAATTACCTCTGTTTTCCAGCAAACTTTCTCTTTATCTATTAAGTCACCCACCAACGTTTCAGCTTGCAGGAACATTCTTGGAGAGGTCACTTGGTATGTAGATGGTGTAGGCAGCCATTTATCTCCCCAAACCTTTACCTTTTCGCCATTTCCAATTCTCCACCGTAGGCCATGTTTAACTACATTCTGTGCTGCCATTAAGCTACGCCATGTGAAGGAAGGATTATTGCCCATCGTTGCCTGAGTAAAATCACAGTGAGGAAAGTATTTGGCTTTCAGCACCTGATAGACCAGAGAGTCTTGCCTTTGTTGCAACCGCCAACCCTGTTTTGCAAGCATAGCCAGATTAAACTCTTTCAAGCTCTTGAAACACATTCCACCACTGGCTTTAGGAGCACACAGTTTCTCCCAACTTAGCCATGCCATCTTCTTCTCCTCCTATTTTTGGCCCCACCAAAAATTCCAAACCAAACTAGTCAAGTCTTCACAAAGAGAATCCGACAATTTAAAGCAACCCATTGAGTATGTTGGAATTGCTTGGGCCACTACCTTGATTAAAATTTCTTTCCCAGCCTTAGATAGTAATTTTTCTTTCCATCCCGTTAACTTCTTCCTCACCTTTTCCTTGATTTCAATGAAAGTGCTCCTTTTATTTTTACCCACTAACGAAGGCAACCCTAGATACTTTTCATGCTGCTTAATCACTTGTGCCCCAAATCTTCCTTTAATATCTTCTTGTATCTGCCTTGGAGTGTTACTACTAAAAAATAGTAAGGTCTTGGCACGGTTCAATTGTTGGCCTGAGGCAATCTCATAGATCTCCAGAATCCTTTGGAGGGTACTACATTCTTCAATGGAAGCTTTGCAAAAAATCAAACTGTCATCAGCAAAGAATAGATGAGATAATCTTGGACCTCCTCTACTAACTGTTAATCCACTCAACTGCCTCTCCCCCACCTCCTTTTTTATTAAAGCAAAAAGGCCTTCTGCGCACAACAAAAAGAGGTATGGGGATAAAGGATCCCCTTGTCTAATCCCTCTGCTTGGAACAATACAGCCACTTGGTTTACCATTTATCTTTATGGAATATGACACAGTAGTGACACATCTCATAATCATGGCCCGCTACTTTTCATCAAACCCCAATTTCTGCATTATCTTCTCCAAAATGACCCACTCCACCCTATCATATGCCTTACTCATATCTAACTTTAAAGCCATCTCCCCTACCTTTCCACTCTTCTTCTTGCTAATGTGGTGCATGGCCTCAAAAGCTACCAATACATTATCCGTAATTAACCTTCCGTGCACAAAAGCACTTTGGGTATCACTAATAATGATTGGTAAAATCTTCTTTAGCCTATTTGCAATAGCTTTTGAAGCAATTTTATAAACCACATTACATAGACTAATTGGTCTATATTCTATGATATTATTTGGCTCTTTACACTTTGGAATAAGTACAATATGAGTTTCATTAAATTTTGGAGGAGAGATATGTTCATATATCAATTTGATAGTTCTTGAATAAAGAAGCTAATGAGAGAAAATTCCATTTGGAGAGATAAAACAAGTATAAAAATATCTAAATTTGTTACTTAGGTGAAACAGTTAAACATAAAATTGTATTAAACGGTTTTTTATTTCTTTTGCTATTACTTAGAATAATGGAAGTGAAAAAGATAGACAAGCACTTCAAATTAAAATAGTTAATTTTTTAAATATTTTAATTGGCAAAATTAAAATTGTGTGGCCTAATTTAAAATATGGTTTAAATTTAGGATTTTGTATTAAATTTCCTCCAAAATATATAAGTAACTAATCAGTACGAAATAAATTTAACAAAACATTATTTATCCATCTTTCATTTTTATTTAAATTCAAAATATAAAATTATAGTAATTATTAATATGTATTTATTATGATGGTACTGTAGTTGTATGAGGAGCTATTTATTTTACTATTTAAAGAAAAAATGCTATCCCAAGATTTTAATAAAAATAAATAAATGTTTAAAAAATATAATAGTAACATATGAAATTATGAGAATTAAACAATTTATGTGACATAATGTTAGAAATCAATTAAAAAGAATAAAGAAGTACTACGTCCAAAACATTTTAACAATACGTTAATAATAAATCATAAGTAATAATTTTTTATATATAAAATAATTCATATTGTAGGTACCAAGAATTTTTGTCTTTGGCTTTGGCTATTTGGCTTGATTGCCTTACCTTTACCTTAGCTTGAATTCTTAATCTCACATTGAAAAGATGACTTCCCTCTTTCTACCTTATAAGACATGAACCAATGAGGGAAGTCATCTTTCCAATGTGGGATTAAGAATTCAAGGCAAGGCAAAGGCAAAACAATCAGGCCAAATAGCCAAAGTCAAAAGCAAAAATTCTTGATACTTACACATATATAATAAATTATTATTAGTTTTGATTTAAATCAACCGTTTAAATTATTGGTAACAACTTATCATTTCTCAAAATAATATAATTTTTTTTTTTGAGAAAATATAATAATATAATTTGGTTTATATATTTTAGACATTTTCATTAAGGCTCAACAGCCTTGTAAAAAGTAAACGCAGCTAAAAATTTAAATCATACTTCCAACTTAAAAATAACTCTTTTTATTTATTAAAAAACCAAAAGAAAGCAGATCTTTTTATCTGTTTATTTTCTGGTATAGATCTCTCTGCAAGCAAAACATATACTAGGATTAGGATTTGGTTTTCTTTGAATCGGTCGCTCACAAGTCCCTTTGGTCATTTAGATATCTATTTTCAGCCGTTTGTAAGTTTCAATCAGACATTCTGTGCAACTCTTCCTTTGTCTTATCTTTCCATTCCATGTTTGGACAGACATTCTCAACCATCGTTAACTCCCGAGTATTTTACTTCATTCACACTCTTCATTTTTTTTTTTTTTATTACTTCTCAGTTCTAGTCCTGCAAGTGAGCTCTAGAATTTGTGATTTTTGGTAGAAAAGTTGAAATTGATCAATTTTGGAGAGTTGGGTCCTTGTTATTTCATTATGGGTACTGCTTCTGTTGGTTACCCATTTGGAATCACTGCCCATTCCCATGGAAAAATTGGTGCTTTGCCTCATAGCATGAACTGCTCAAGCTCTAGTTTCCCTCTTAATGTCGAAGTCTCAAGAGTTAATTTTTACCCTTGTTCTGGTTCTGCCATTACTTCTAAGGTATGCTGAACTTTCCTTTTTCTTTTTTTCATATGCTCTAATATTCTGTTTGGTTGCCAAGAAACTGAGTTAGAGAAGGAAAAGATTAGTTTGAGCATATATTGTTTTGTTACACTCATAATTGAAACTTTGTTGGAAACAAATTCTTGAAATGTGTTCGGGCTTGTTAGATTATCCTTGTGGTAACTGATGCGTTTAATTCTTCTTTTTGTTATGTTACAGAATCTATTATGACATGGGCGCGTGAAATGTCAAATTTGTTTGTTAGACAGTGACATTTTTTTATTGACCTGCTAGTAGGAACTCTTTTATTTAGTATCTGTTTTTTTTTTTTTTTCCTTAAAATAAGAAAGCTTTATGTGTGAATGAGAAAGTAGTTTCCAAAAAATTGTGTTGTACGGAGAATAAAACGAAGGGGAAAAAGTAAAATAAGGGTAGAAATAGCACTTAGAAACTAGAAGGCAGCAAAGTAAATTTACTCTTTAAAATTTCAAAAGGATATTTGGATCCGAGTGAAATTCTAGGATTTGGATCCGACCTGTCCTCTGCTTAAAATTGGAGAAAAAATTGATGGCATTGTCTGATATTTCATTTTTCTGCCAAATGATAGACAAATCCTTAACCCCAAAAATCACAACCAAGAACGCATTGGACCTAATACCTCATCTCAGAAGGGGAGAGATGCCACTTGACTCCAAAGGCCAGTTGTGAAATATAATCTAACATTGAACTAAGTGATGTTTTATTCTATTAGGTGGGTCAGTTGGGACGTTTAGGTAACATTATGAAAGTAAGGTTCCATAATTTAAATCTATGATCATTGGCTGGGAGAAAATGGGAATTTAAGCTAACATTTAATAAACCTTTTTTGATAAAGTAAAGAAGATCATTTCTAGATGTGATTGTATCCCACTATGCTGGTTGGCCATCTTCACTTCATGGTTTTGCAACCAATGGGGCTTCCCGACAAATAAATAATCATCTTAAACTTGTAAGATGATGTCTCTTATCAATTCTGAAGAATTTATGTAAACAGCAGCCCTTTGGTTCTCATGTTTGTTTGCCACAGATGTGCCCTGTAGTAGATAGCTTTTACTTCAACAATCATTTCTTTGAGCATGTACAAAGATGCCATCATAATCAGTTGTCACCAAGTTTCTCACACAAAACCTTTGAAATTAGACCATGAATGGCATCTGGTACCCTTCCTCTATTTGTTATTCTTCAATCAAATCACATATTACTCCCTCTGTCCCGAATTGTTGGTCCTCCATTCCATTTTGGGTAGTCCTCTTTGCAAAAGTTAATAAATAAATTCCTCTCTTACTCCTTACTTTATTTAAAAAGTCAATACCATTCTTTCGCTAGAGTTTAAATTAATGAGGACAGTTTTGGAAACTTGTACCTTTTTAACTAAAAGACAACGCTTTTGAATGATGATCCTTTAAAAATTTGAATTTTCTAAACAAGACCAACAATTTGGGACAGGCAGAATTAGTTAAAAAGATCATGACTGGCACCCTCCAATTATCAACCTATAAAAGTTTGGTTTAGCTGTGAAGTTGGTTCCTGGAATTCAAGAACATCTGAAATGCTATCCTTTGTGTCATGTCTTAGTACATGCTTTTCGAGGAAGCAACATTAACTTTCTTTAGACCTGTAACTACAACTGTTTGAAATCCACTTCTTTCTGCTTGTCTGAGTATGCAATTAGAGGACATGAATGCTTGCCCTTAATAAGGAATTTCCTGGTAGGCCCCTTGTTTAATATTAATGTTTCTTTTTTGAAAAAATAGACAACTTTTAATTAGGTTTGGCAGTTTTGCTACACAATTTGGTTGGATCATACATTCAGAAGTATTGTCTACTTAAAGCCTCAAGACCCCATATTCAACACAGCAAAGCCTTGATTTAAATATTTTGGGTTTGGTACCTGAAATTTGTTGCCATTCTACTCATTTTAGGATCGCACGTATTATGAAATTATGACCTTCATGTCTCATGTATCATGTCTGCAACCTTTATCCTTGTAACTAATTCAACTTCCACTATATTACATCTTGTACTTCTTTGTGAGCTAGACTGTTCCAATCTTATCCTCAATTATCTAATTCTACCTTTTCTTGAATGCTTTCCTTTCTAATTTTACCTATTGGTTGTCTTGGCACTCTTAAGCATTGTAAATACTGAGCTCACATATAGTTTGATCTTCATTGGTTATGATCCTTACAATTTGATAATCTATATGATCATTCAATGTTCAACTTTGTTATTATCTGATTTTTCTTGATGCAGGGACTTGTAAGTCCACTAGGTTCTTTACCTGATATTGATGATTTCTTCTGGGAGAAATTCTCAACGCCAATACTTGATGTGATTGAAAACCCAATCAACTTGAAGAATTTGTCTCCTAAGGTAGTTTAAAAGCATTGACACTCTTTTGGTTTATACGTATCATACTAAGCTCACAGCTTCTGTGCTCACTAAAGAGTTGTGTTTGCAGGAACTGAAACAATTAGCTGATGAAATTCGTTTGGAATTGTCTTCCATAATGTCAAGAACTCAAAAACCCTTTAGATCCAGTTTGGCAGTTGTGGAGCTGACAGTTGCAATACACTATGTTTTCCATGCTCCAATGGATAAGATACTGTGGGATGATGGAGCACAAGTAAGACCATAATCTATATTTCTTTCTGTGGGAGTGCGTGGTTGTTGGAGAGGAGGAGGGGGGGTGGTTTAGGGGGAGGAAGCACAGTGATTGCCTGTTAATATTCTATCTTATGTGAATGTTGTTAAAAAGCAAAATTGTGGATATAACTGAAATCAAAGCAATAGACATTGGCTATTTCACACCTTATCATTTATAAAGGAAAATCATTAATTCAATCTCTTTTGTTTGCAGACATATGCACATAAAATTCTTACAGGAAGGCGGCCCCTCATGCATACAATTCGAGAAAAGAATGGTCTTTCTGGTTTCACATCTCGATTTGAGAGTGATTATGATCCATTTGGTGCGGGGCATGGTTGCAACAGCATTTCTGCTGGGCTTGGTCATATTTACTTCCCTTCTAATAATTAAATCTCTTTTTTGGATGTTGATTTTGATTAATTTGTATGTTAGGCAGTTAAGTTATCAATGTGAGACTGTGACTGTTGAAGCTTTCTTATATGTATACTTTCTAAAACTTCATTAGCTCCACTTCAGTTTTGGAACTTTCAATTAAAATCAAATTTTTAATCTTCTAGGTATGGCAATTGCACGTGATATTAAAGGGAAGAGGGAACATATAGTTACTGTCATCAGCAATGGGACAACTATGGCAGGTCAGGTCTATGAGGCAATGAGTAATGTGGGCTATCTGGACTCAAATATGATAGTGATTTTAAATGACAGCCGTCACTCTTTACGCCCCAAGATTGAAAAGGGCCCCAGGACATCCATTAGTGCTCTATCTAGTTCTCTCAGTAGGCTCCAGTCAAGTAAATCCTTCCGGAAGTTCAGAGAAGTTGCTAAGGTATTTCTATGTTTCCCTTCTAATTGACTCTCAACCTTTGGAGGATTGGAAGATTTTAAACAATCAAACCTACATATTTTGTGACGTTAAATAGATATATGTTTTCAAAAAGAAAATCCTTTGGTGTGTGTGTCTGTATATATATATATATATATATATATATATTATATTTCTCGTCACTTGGACCCATGAGGTACACAGTAGGTGGTGACTGCCCCTGGGTCCCTTTCCTGCAACCAAAAAGATAAAATAAAGGAAAAATTCCTACTGAAAATGGGATTTGATTCTCTCTGGGTACTATCCCAAAAGACTTATTTAGCTAAGCCTGACACCATTTAATGGGGATGCTTTTTTTTTCTCTGTTCCATGATCATGATCTTGCGTATTTGTAACACTCTGATGTGGCAACTTTTGGTAGTGTTAAATTTCAGATTGGCAGATTTTTTACCTGCTCTTGATGAATGTATATGATGGTCCTTGTGATGTTTGAATATTACATGTGCTCCTGATACTAGCATCTCTATGCTATACGTGCCTTGGGCATAATATTTTTTTTCTTTGGCAGAACATGGTTAATGTCCAGATAATGGACTGTTTCATGGGCACATAGTACCATTCTTGTAAATTTGGGTATCTTGTCTAATATGGCTGAGGATGATTGGAGTCCAGATAGAACTTCAAAATTTCCTGTGAGCCTGAGGCAATCTTGGCGTAAGGGAATAATTTGAGTAATTATAAAATTATATGGGATGTGTTGGAGGCTTTCTGGTTAGAAATGCTTTATGAAAAACTTCATTTTTTATTTTGGAGGCTTTTGAAAATTTAAATGTTCTGCTGCAATAGTTAGCATGCATTGGTAGGCGAATGCATGAATTATCATTTGTATTCTTTTGCCATAAAAGTAACATTTGTTTCTAGTCAGGGTGTTACTAAAAGAATTGGGAGGAGGATGCATGAATTGGCAGCCAAACTTGATGAGTATGCACGTGGTATGATTGGTCCACTGGGATCAACTCTTTTTGAAGAGCTTGGGTTGTATTACATTGGCCCTGTTGATGGGCATAACATTGAAGACCTGATATGCGTTCTGCAAGAAGTAGCATCTCTGGATTCAATGGGTCCTGTGTTGGTTCATGTGATAACAGAGGAAAATCAGGGACCAGAAAATAATCAAAAGAGTGAAATAGCAGAGAAGCAACTTGAAGGTATGTTCAATTTGCTCTGTTCCCCTTGCTGGTGTTTGTTACAATAATCTATTTTTAATTTTCTGCATTAAGTCATGAGATTCACTCAGTCACTTGTGTTACATAGAGTAATAACTGAGCTTGGCATAGCTCACTTTGGTTTTGTTTTGCTTAGCTGGTGCTCATGCTTTTCTTTGGACTTAGGTGACATGGATGTGTTGTCCTAGAGCTAACGGTACTAACAAGTTTGTTCACACATATAAACCAAATTCTACTTTTATTTAAACATAGGATTAATCATCTACACTTCTGTAATCAACAGTGTTTTTTTTTGTGAAGATGGGGATCATTTAGTGAATTTAGTAGTCATGTAGTTAACCCGTCAGGATACAGCCTAGTGGTTGGAGGCTTGGGATGATTTGTAGACCCAGACATCTTGGGTTCGAGCCCTATTAGGAGTTTCCCTGAATTACCTAATACAAGGTTCTGGCAGGTGGGGTTGTGCATTTGTGGTTCACTCCCCAGGAGTGGGTCCACAGGGCCTGCCTTCGTAAGGTTCCACATCATTAAAAAAAAAAATACTGTCATGTAGCTGATGCCTACATTTTTAAAGTTTTAAATAGAAATCAAGTCAAATATAAACTGAACTACTCAGCTTCTCTCTGGCTTACACTTGGACTCAGGATTGGTCATATATTGAGTAATGAATAGCAGGCGCTAAACCACTCCCTTGTGTCAGCTATGCACAGCAGAGGGTTACTTTTTACATGTTGCTTTCCTCGCGTGACTTTTTCTTTATATACAGAACAAAAAAGTTATCCTCAGTTGGGCTTAACACTTTAATTGCTTTCCCTTTCTCTTGCCTTGCAGATTTAAGTAATAATGATTCGTTACCATCTAGTATCCACCCATTGACATATAGTGATTGCTTTGTGGAGGCTTTAGTTTTGGAGGCATTGAAGGATAAAGATATTGTGACAGTTCATGCGGGAATGCAAATGGAAACATCACTTCAACTATTTCAGGATAAATTTCCAGACAAGTTTTTTGACATGGGAATTGCTGAGCAACACGCAGTTACATTTTCTGCTGGTTTGTCCTGTGGTGGATTGAAGCCATTTTGTATAATCCCTTCCACCTTTCTACAAAGAGCTTATGATCAGGTTCTCTCCCTTCCCCTCTCTCTCTCTCTCTCTCTCTCTCTCTCTAAACTTTATCATATGGCTCCCCTTGTTTCACATAAAATTTCTTGTGGGGAAAACGTTTTCAGTGAAGTAATTTGTGTTGTTGCAAGCTTTGGGTGTTTGGCTTTAACATGTAAATGCATTCTTATTTTCCTTGTGTTGTTTAGGTGGTCCATGATGTAGATCGGCAGAGAATTCCGGTGCGATTTGTCATTACTAGTGCAGGACTTGTAGGATCTGATGGCCCAATGCAGTGTGGGGCATTTGATGTAACATTCATGTCATGCTTACCAAATATGATAGTCATGGCACCATCCAATGAGGATGAGCTTGTGCACATGGTGGCTACTGCAGCCCAAATTGATGATCAACCGGTGTGCTTCCGGTATCCTAGGGGGGCCATTGTACAGGCAGACTACTCTACATGCAGTGGGATTCCCATAGAGGTTATCTCCTGAACCCCATAAATTTTGGTTATATTACTTTGAAAATCGTTTCAATTAGTATTGCTTTGCAAGAGTTTATATTACCTATGATATACAAAAGTTAAAACTAATGACATGTTCATTATCTATTATTCTTATTGCATTCTTAGTGGTATTAAAAATTCATTTTCAATGCCCCTTGTGTGACAAAATTGTATTCTAGAGCAGATTGGAAAAGGGAAAGTTCTTGCAGAGGGTAAAGATGTTGCTTTGCTCGGGTATGGAGCAATGGTTCAGAATTGTCTTAAGGCTCGGTCCCTTCTTTCAAAGCTTGGTGTTGAGGTGACAGTGGCCGATGCAAGGTTCTGCAAGCCTCTAGACATTAAGCTTGTCAGACAGCTTTGCGAAAATCATGCATTTCTGATCACGGTTGAGGAAGGCTCTATTGGAGGATTTGGATCCCATGTTGCACAGTTCATTGCACTTGATGGAAAACTGGATGGAAGAACTAAGGTAACATTTTTAGTGACATAGATGATGATTAATTCATCTTCCTGGTGAGAGAAAGAGAGAAGTTGGGCCTTGGGTTAAGTTTTTCTTGGAGTTCATTTGGTAGAGAAAGGATATAGGTGGAGGGGGGGAGGGGGCAACTTGCTATCTACTGTCCGGATGAGAAACCTAGAGGTTTTAATTAGGAAAAAAAAAAAAAACTCCATCCCTATAATCTATTTTCTTTGTAATGATATTAAAAACTATTCATGCACAACAACAAACTTTTTGGATTGGCTATGAATCCTTAATATATTAGTCAAGGTTGGCCACACTTTAGAGACACATTTTTTATTTGGAGCAACCTAAGTAATTTCTGAATTCTATTTCCATTTATGGTTTGGTACAAAGATTAGAAAATACATATATGAAAGATATGTTTGTGTGCATTTATTTGTGGGTAGTTCCCTTGATGCTCTCTTTGGATCCGTATGGATAAATGGATGTAATCATAATTTCACTGCAATTTTTTTAATGCAATTGTAACATTAAAAATTCTTGTTTAAAATTAGTCATTATTACACTAATCACCCAAGTCTAATTTGTATTCTTTTCTTAAATTTTTATGAATCAACTTTTCAAGTGGCGTCCAATTGTGCTACCAGACAACTACATCGAGCATGCATCAGCAGATGAACAGCTCTCTCTGGCCGGGTTGACTGGACATCACATAGCTGCAACAGCACTAGGTTTGCTTGGCCGCAATCGTGAAGCCCTCCTCTTGATGTGCTAGAAAGCTGTACTTCTACTGTCCTTGTTGGAATTCTATGATAAATTTGAAGAACGACGCCTAGCAAAGGAAAAGAAGCATTGACGCTACTATGTTTTTTGGGTTTAGTAATCTTTTCCAATTTGTTAGTATGTATAACAATTATGCACCAAGTATTTAATTGTATAGTAACAATGTCATTATGGAGACTAGTTTGATATTTTAAAGTCAAGTCTTATAAATCACCAGCACAGCCCAGTCATGTCATGATCTCACAGGGCATGGAACTTCTATTCTTTTGGCTACAGAATGTTTTAAGGGGATTTACAGTCCCCGGAATTCGAACCCAGACTCTTCCGATGGAACAGAAGCTGAGAAGCAAAGATAGACAATTGACGGTCAAAACATGAAACTGTTGGTTAATTAATCATCAGAAATTAGATACATGTCTCTTGGGTTGAGATTAAGTGCAATACATCACATGCAATTGCTTTCATTGATTGAGATTGAGAGTTAAAAAAAGACAAGTTTTAGCTTCCGTTTGGATACAGATTATAAATAAAAATTATTTCATTATTCAGTTTATTTTTGCTATTATTCATAGGTCATACTGTACTTTTTGGTACTATTCATGAGTTTCACTGTACTATTTTCATTAATTTTTACTTTTATTTACAGTACTTTTAGTAATAAGTTTTCAGTTTCAGCAAAATAAACGATATCCAAATAGACCTTAATCTCGAACCCTTAAATGAAAAAAGTTAAAAAGTGAAGAAAAAAAATATGGAGGAATGGGAGTAATCGCACATGATAATAGGATTTTGGCTTCTCTCTTGTGCTTTTGTACATTAGAGGTGACATGGGTACATGTCCTAAATCGGTCATGTGTTAGTCCTATGTCCAGTCCTATACTCTTGTGCATGGGATAAACGCCTCACCCTTAATAAGAAAGATGTAATTTTCACATGAAAAAAGGGAAGCAGAATGGTAAATTCAAGTGCACCTAATTACATCCTTGACAACAGGAAATCAACAATCTCAACAAAGAATCATCTTAAGAGAGAGAATTAGCGAATTCAACCAAAATTGATCATGTTAATTGCATAACCAATGATGGGGTAGCACAAGATTGAATTAGGAATAGGCTTTGGTGCAATGCACTTACCAAACTTATAGTATTATTTTACACAATGGTGGGACTAGGACTTTTTGTTTGGGAGACTGAATTATGGTAAATTTAAAACACATTCATACGCAATTAACTATATAAATCTTAATTTTCTAATAAAAGAGTATGTCATAAGTTATAAATATATTTTAAATAAGATTATTAACTTTAATATATAAGATTAAAAAGAACTTACTACTAGTATTTTAATGATAAATAAAAGTTGTCTCGTTTGTTAGGGATGTACAAAAAATATTCAAAAAAAGAAAAAAGAAAAAAAGAATTAACACTTTTTTGATAAGTCAAAACTAATATATAATCCTCATGGACATAAGAAAATAAAAGAGTAAGACTTATGTACAGTACTTAGGTGCTATTCTTTAGATTCTCCTTTTAAAATTCTACTATGTGAATTTTTTTTCTCATAGGAATGAAGTCTATTTTTTAATTATCTAAATGGCTGAATCTTAAAAGGGGGAACCTAAGGAATAACAACTAAAATATTGTACCTAAGTTTTTTCCAAAATAAAAACTAGTGATAAAATGAATGGTTAAGCATAAGGGTTGATTTGTTTTTGTTAAAAACTTTCTTTTTTGAAGGGAACATGCTATTGAAGCTAATTTTTTTTTTTAATATTTTTTATATTTTAGGTCCATTGGTTCATTTAGCCAATATTCTCTATCTTTTTGTTTGCTCAAAATTTTGAGAGGCCAACTGTTCAAGATCATCAAACTCTTCTTGAGTTTCTGGATTACGCTGATATATAAATGGATACATAACCATATATATTATTATCAGTTAATCATAACTACAATATTAACATTATATATAGAATGGGTCTTCAATAATTCAATAATATTAGATCTTATAACCATCTCCCCCACCCAATCCCCCCCAGCCCCCATAAAAAATAAAAAAACACCTTTGCATTTTCATAACTGACTTGTGAAAATGATTTACTACCAACACATGATTGTTTAAACAAATCCATTTTATAAATAGACAAAACACTTAATCCATTTTAAACCAATACATCAACAGCGCTAATCTCCTTAGGCTTATTTCAAAGTAATGTTTTACTATCGTCTTTGTATGCTCTAAATTTTATTGAAAAAGTAGCTCGCCATTTCCTATACCTCTCTTGGACAATAGTATAAATCTTATCCCATGCAAAATCATTATCCTCTGATCTCCATCCATTCTAATAACATTTAAATTATATTATGTACATAAGCCTTATACAATTTAAAAAAATATGTATTAAAAAGCTTTAATTTAATGCGTGGAGTCTATACTCTATACATACCAAAATTTTATCTTTCATGAAATTTTTATTCTCATGTGGTAAATCTAACCACTTTTCACACCACCAACTTGGCAATGTTGTTCATTTGAAACTTCATTTCTTCGATGAAAGAGCAACGATTGATGTCAATAGGCCATCAAACTTTGTTGAAAACGTAATCGACAACTTGCCATCATTACTCCCACTAACTTTCTTCGCCACCTTTAGTCCTTTTAGAGTTCCTTAACCCCATGTATTGAATCAATACAATAATGAGAAAATGAAAACTCTAATTAACATATGCTATGAATAGAAATTTTAGAAAATGGGCATGTAGGTTGTAATGTAGATGATTCCCCTGATGGCTTAGGCTATACTTGGGATGGAACTATGCTAGACGGTGGTGGCATCCCTTGGTAATCGTGTAGACTGTAGATGGAACAATGCTTGAACGTGGCGACATACTTTGTTGCTGATGTGAGGACAAGTTAGAAGACTAGAGAATACCATCTATGTATGTCATTGAGATCAATAGAGCCATCCAAAATATAGACACCTAAAATTAAAAAATTTACAACCATACAAGTGATAGAGATGAAAGCAAATACCTACAATAAATACATTGACAGTACGTAGCTTGATGATATGAAAATATTACATAAAGTTATTATAGTGAACTATTTGAACCCTATTTAAAAAACTATTAACCCATTTGATTTTAGCTCATATCATGATGATCATCTTAATAAGTTATGAGTGCTAAGAAAGGCACACCAAAGTGAGTTTGGATTATCTTTAGACATTCAAACATGTTCAAAGAATAAAGACTTTGAAATTCGAGCATCTTTAACATATATGGTCTAAAATTGACTTTAAAACTTTAAATATATGCTCAATTTTACTATTATTATTATTTTTTAGTAGAAATAATAGAATATTGATCTTATAACAAATCATTTTTTGGTGTAGGTGTAGTTCAAACCCTAGATTTCTTATTTAAGGAAAAAAAAAAAAAAAAACTTTACCAGTTGAATTAATTGGAATAATGTGCTCAAGTTTATATTTGACAAAAAAATTATTTGTTTATAAGTTCGTAATTATAAAAAAATAAAAAATAAATAAATAAAAAAGTCATGTTTATGCTTATGTTGATGTTCACATTTGTGTTATTGTTTGTCATGTCTTTAATTAAATGTTAAATTAAAAACTCTCTCTCTCTCTGGATAATTCAATAATTGAGGAAAAAAAGATTTAAACCTTAGAAGTCTTTGTTAGCAACACCAAGAGGTGCCAACCCTTTCAAATGTCTTAAACTATATATTATATAAACAATAAGTTAGAAATCAAGAGGTTGTTTCAAAAAAGACAATAAAAATAAAGTATGCATGTTTGAAAATTTTATATATAAAAAAAATAATATTAAATTAAAAAAAAAAAAAATTTAAGCAAGTAGTTGACGTATATTTGATTTTTTGAATCTAAAGATTATTTTGATTAAAATATAATATTTGATAATCAGTACGTCTTAATAGTTGTTGGAGAAATTGCCGTCAATTATGATAAAACTGTCTAGCCCTAAGCCAACAAGATTAGATTCAACGCTGCAAAACTTTAATTAAAGTTTTTAATGTTCTTGGTAATAATAAATACATTAACCCCTTCCGTTCCAATTTATTTGTCATTTTTGAAAAGTCAAACTTTTTAAGAGAACATTATTTATTGTCTTGTCTGCCATATAAAAATGTATAAGTTTACAAAACTACTCTTAAATAAATTTATCAGTTTTTTTAAAAAGAGTTATTCTTAATGAGGCAATTAAAAAGGTGCCTCAATTAAATTGATTTTTTTAAATATTAGGTAGTTTTCTTTTCAAATAGTTTTGAAAATAAAGTAGGGGTATAATAGGAACATTAGTAAACTAATAATTTTTTATTTTTAGAAACAGTACAATATTTTAAGACATCCTAAAATGGAATAGAGGACAAACAAACTGGGATGGAGGTAGAATTAATTTCTCAAATATATGATGATAATGGAATTGAACTAAGAATGATCTAAATAAAATATTATAGTGATTTGATGAAAACTACAAAGCGATTATTATAGGGACCAACTCAAGTTGGACCCCATACTAAAACAAAGTTAATAGATTGAGTTGAAAATTATATCAATCATTTGGAAAGAAAAGCCGTAGAAAATCTGCCTAATGGAAGAGGGGAAAAAAAATGAAGATTACAATAAGTAAGCAACCAATGTTATACTTTTTGAGTAGAAAATTTTTCAAATTCTAAAAATTTGGAATCTTAAATTAAAGGGGGAAAAAGTATAAACAGTCTAATAAATTCAAATTTTAATGAAAAAAATCATATATACTTGTATCTAAATTTTAGAAAGAAAAAAAAATATATATATATATATATATATATTGATATGTTCAAAATATAATGAAAACATATATTTTTAATGTTTATGATATTTTGATTTAAATTTTATATTTGAAAGATATTCTTAATTTTATATATTTGCAATTTTCATATTTTTTAGAAATAATATATGAAAATTAATAGTAAGATAAAAAAATAAAAATAAAACATTTAAACACATACATTAATACGAACTTACTTGAAATATTCACATTGAATACTCCAATTCTCCATTGTTATGTTCTCAAAATAACTTCCTTGAGAAGACCAAATTTTTTCATATTGTGTGCCCTAGAATTAAAGAAAACTCTCATTGTTTTCTTTGCTCTCGTACAAATCATGCTACACTATTTTTCTTCACTCTCCATCTCTCATGGATTACATCGTACTCTTTTTCTTTTCTCATCAAAATAAGCCTCACAAATTCTCTTTAATTTGTGTTTTTTACAAAAATCTTACCCAAAACATGTTGAGTAGTGTTCGAAAAATCCCTTCTAGTGATTTGGTCTGAGGTAGGTTTAGGTGAATTTTAGTCTAAAATAGAAAAATGAATTTCTAACAAAAATTAACTTATTAAACTCTATTGAATTTTTGTGAATGCTCTAAGGAAGTAATTTTTGTATTAAATCTATCAAGTCATTTACAATATTGCCTTTATATGAGGTTTTAATTTCTATTTTTACTAATTTGATAATTAATACTAATTGTTTATTTATTTAATAAAGAATTGACTGTCTTTTATACCAAAGATAATAATTCAACTTTTCTTCTTCATCAAAATTTAGGAGATAATAGATTTTAAAACATTTTGCTTGGTTGAAGGAGTTTTTGTTCACCAGTGTAGTTCTCTTTAGAAAATGATCATATCTATTTCAATCAAAATAAAAAGAGTCCATTTCTATACATATTCAGATTAAATATTACAAATCTAAGGTTTAAAGAATTTCACATTATTTACAAAATTTAATGACGTAAAACTCTATACACAATTAGATCCAAGAAATAAAATCTAAACTTTAAACCTAAGGAAATCCTATTCCATTTTCTAATTCCCCTTTTTTTCTTTTTCTTTTTTTTCTTTTTTTAAGGAAGACAGAGTCTCTCTCAACTGAGATAATGTCATAGTACGAAAAAAGAGAGTAACATGGTCTATTAACAAAACTAGTCGCTAACCCGTGCAATGCACGGGAAATGTATTGAGTACAATATATAATTTAATCTTTGTTTATTTTACTACAACACCAAAATTGAATTTGTAAAATAAAATCATATAGCTAAAACATTTGTCAACAACTATACGTTTCAGACATTTATTAAACTATATTATTATTATTATTATCAACTTAACAATATTTTAATATATGATACCAACATGCTTCAAGAAAATGTCCAACACTGAAAACAATTTCGAAAACAAACTCAACAAAACAGTTTGATGAATAAATATATTACAATCTATAATATAAGCCAAGAAATAAACTTTGAAACCAACATGAACAAAATCCATATCAAACAAAACCATTTCGATCATTAAGAATATGACTCACTAAAGTCATGAAAAACACAGGATTCATTACCAAAAAAAAAAAAAAACATCTTTAGTCTTTATAGATTTTGCCTAAGTACCCAGATACAATGACACATACTCACACAAAAAGAGACATAAACACGGACAATTAAAGAAAAAATAAGAAAAACAAAAGAGACGTAAACACGGACAATAAAAGAAAAAATATAGGAAAAAAAAGTTAGGAATAGAAATATAAGATAAAGATGGGTTACCCTCAAAAAGAATAATCCATGGATATTCATTGAAATCTTCTAGATAATTTCTGATAATAGAAAAAATAAAACTCAAAAGTTATGATGTTAAAACTTCCAAAAGGCTAAAAAAAAAAAAATTTTTAAATCAGAAGATTCAAAGTTTCAAAAGTATTGAAATAAAACATATATATATATATATATATAATTACGCAATAGAGAAATACAATAGAAAAAAGGGAATCCATGATTATAGCTTTTCCACTTATGTATTGGACTCCTCTCCTTCTTCGGTCAATGCATCAAGGTTAGGGTTATTTGATTTGTTCAATAAAAATTTGAAAATTTAATTAAAAGATTCAAGCCCAGCAATTAAATAAACAAAATAACAATTGATAAACTTATAAGAAAAAGCAACAAATCTATAATTTTTATTGAACAAATCAAATAACCCTAACCTTGATGCATTGACCGAAGAAGGAGAGAAGTCCAATACATAAGTGGAATATGTGAATTGTGAAGCATGAGCCGCCCTCAAAAAAAATCTTGAAGAAAAATAAGTTTTAAGGAGAAAATTGTGTTGCGGCAAAAATAAGTTTTTGGGGCTTAGGTTTTCTACGCAAGCAATTCTTAAATAGGAGAGAGTAGAGACAGTGGGAGAGTGTCCTTATTTGGCTAGAAGTCTAATTTGCATTGGAAAAGGAAAACAGTGATGAGGTGGAAAATTTAATTTAATTTAAATTTAATTTAAATATTGTGCTGACGTAGAAAATTATGGGAGCTTCAAAAGTTTCGGTTTTATATATATTTTGGCTAGAAGTCTAATTTAACATTGGAAAATGAAAACAGTGATGAGGTGGAAACTTTAATTTAATTTAAATATTGTGCTGACGTGGAAAATTGTGGGAGTTTCAAAAGTTTCGGTTTTATATATATATATATATATATATAGATTACAAAACTCAGCATTTTGCATACAAAAAAGGCCTACGCACATAAATACGCATATTGTGAAGTGGGGCCTGGGTGTTATATCACAGTGAGAAATGGACAAAGGAAGAACGACAGTCATGATTCATGAAGAGAACTAAGATTAGAATTTGTGTGAAAATTGTCAAATAATCAAAGTTACCAATACCATGCATGGTCCACTCCACTAAGAAAAACTTCCGAAAATTAATGTTCATTCAAATTCAAAGCTGTAATTAATTACATCGATACTACGAAAAATACTGGATTGGAAAATTCCACTTCCGCACGAAAGGTCATATGCATAATGCATGTATTGTATGTTTCCACCAAAGCTAGCTCAGGCAAACATCTCATTAAACTTTAGGGAATGCCTTCCCTAGATCAGTCAGTTAATTTGATTAAACTATATATTAAAGAGAAAAGCATAGCTAAACCATTTTCCCCAGGAATAAATCTAGGAAAAAGTACCCATGATCATGAGATTAGTGTTACCAAGAAAATGCTAAAGGTAATTATAAATTATAAATAAAAATTAACCTTATACATTGATGTGGTCGTGAATGTGCTTAATTATTAGTACCACCTTTTAAAGATATAATGTTAAAATTTTTATGCATAAACTTAAAGAGATGGTACATTATTGCTAAAATAGCAACAAAACAAGAGGGTAAATTCTCTAACCAGGCATTAACTTTATATATAGCATGTGAGGCCAATTACCTAGAAAATAAATGCAATAAAGAAACTAATCTTCTGTTCCTCAAAAAAATAAATAAAAAATAAACTAATCTTCTAACCAGGAAAAAAAAAAAAAAAAGAACAGTCTCATATCATTGATGTTATCATTGCACGCGTCTCATCACAACCCAACGTTATTGATAAACCTGCGGCTATTCACACTTGCAAATGGGAGGGATCATGAAAATCCCCCTTGTGACAAATGATGCACCAATTTGTGAGAGAGAGAAAGAGTTTTGAATTAGACAGAAGTTACAAATTGGTGTCATTCCAACCCAATAAATAAATATATTGGCAAATGTCTTGTTGCATAACTTACACTTTCAAAAAATTTCAATAGAGGCGTACACGGTTTAAATCTCTCTCTCTCTAATTTTAAGTATGGAATTACAAAAATAAAAATCCTAATTAGTGCTATTTTGTGATAGTGACACTGAATTTATTGTATCTATAGTATTTTCCATAATATAATTATTGTTGTAACCACTTGTCATAAAATTGAATGAATATGGCACTTGGTGTGCGTTTCAAATTCGATTTTAAGCTAGTTTTTTTTTTTTTTGCTTAATTTACCAACTTTTTTTTGTATCTCACTGGACTGTTCGTGGGTCCTAAAAGAACAAGACTTCTATATTTTGGTTCGACAGCTTATTTCTCAACCAGCCAATGGACATTATTTGCCAGCCCACTCTAATTTTTTCTCAAAAAGTTAGGTAAAATGTATACTCTATAGTTTTTGCTCAAAATGCTAGGTACGGTCAACAGCTATTGTGGGTCCTACTTAATTTTTTTTCTACAGTAATTTTTTTTACAATACTTTCAACAAAGAATTAAATAAGTCTGTTTGGGTGTTCAGTAGTTTTCAGCAGCTTATATAGTATTAAACAAAAGTATAATTTTTTGCAGTTTTAATGCTAAATATATATGTGACAAAAAGCTAAAAATAAATTTCATTTTTAAAAAAAGTTAGTTAAAATAATAAATAACCTTAGACAGAAAAAACAAAAACTAAAACTAAAACTAAAAGTTAAATTAGAGGGACCGCGTGCTTTAATTTGCCACATGCAAGATAATCTCTTCTTATATAGATAGGAAAATAATGGATAGCTTTCATCAAGTACTGCATTACGGCTACCATGTTACGAGCATTTGTAGGCCCCTTTTAGAGACCATATTTTCCATATGATTCCCTCAAGAGTCAAGACTATAGGTCAAGCATAAATTTTGTAGTTGTTATATTAAAAACAAAGTTGAAGAGAAATGATATGTGCACAACATTTTTACAATAAATTTTAAGTGACAAGCTGTTATTGGTTGTTGTTATTAGGCCAAAAAAATAATATTAATGTTAAGTTCAAATTTGAACCAATAATTTGTTATAAAAATATTATAGAAGTAATACCTCTCTTAGCATTAAAAAGCGAAAGAATTTATTGCGCGCAGTGATGGCTGCGGAAGCTGCGGACAGCGCTTCAATTTTCAAACATCGATATTTCATGGTTTTTCTTTTTGTCTGTTTCTCGTCAAAACTAGTAGCCCAGTTTTACTGGATTCACAAACTTTTCTGCGCACGCAAAACCTTCGGCCTGACCAAAAAATAAAAATTCTGAAAATACTTTTCCGTCGCCAAACGGCAAAGGAGCAATACTGACATCGTTTGACAACCATTATTTCTTCTAGTTCTCGTTTGAACTCATCACCAACAATATGTCACATAAATAGTTATGAAATATTTTGTCAATTTTTGTGTTTATAAACTTGAGAAAGTGTTTATAAACTTTCTCCAAGCAAAGGCAAAACGTAAATACCATTGAAATCTGATGTACTATCATATCTTAATTAGGCGACACGTTACAGGTCGTGTTATACTCATGCGTGTGTGCGTGGCGTGTAAAACTTGTAGAACCACTTTTTTCCCCACTAGTACGTATACGTGTGCATCAGCTATTGCATTACGATACTGCTAGTGGTCGAACCACCGATACAAGTAGTCCTTTTACTCATTACCGCCGAATCCGAAGTGCTATATAAGAAAAACTTCAAATTTCTTCTGAAGAAGAAAAAAAAATGAAATAAAATTTCACCACGTAGAAACTAAAAACAAGGGCGTTATATAATTATTACATGGTAAGTTTTTAAATTTTTCTACGTAGCTTGTTAAGAGTAAAACTATATAAACAACAGCTGATGTCTGCAAATAATAAATTCCATAACGAAATAACGATGCTCTCAGTCAGACATCTTGAAATAATATACGAGAATATTGATGACCACAACTTTACTACATCTCTAATATAATGCTCTAAAGAAAAGAAAAAAAAAATGACAAATTCATACAAAAGTATTAAACAACCAGCCTCATAGTCATGTCACGTCAGAGTTGCGAAGAAGTTTTGTGGTTCTAGCATAGAACCTCCACTCATAATACAAGTGATAACATCCCATACAAACAAGACCTTCAACTACCTTCCTCACCATTCTCACATGCACACGCAGCACACCTACTCTTCACATACAAGCATTGCATACACAACACACGTACGTCATGACTAGAGTATGAACTATGAACTGAACTGTACTATAGTGACATGCACGACACATGCGAACGCATGAGATCATTGGCTCATACTTACCTACATAAATTTTACTACATAATATTTACAAACATAACATAAATTTTACTATATAATATTTACAAAGACAAATAAAAAAATAAAAAAATTTATCCCCAAGTCTTCAAGCTCTATACAATATATATGCTATCATAATCATGCATGCAAACAAATTTACACACTCAAATCAAATACATGCATAAAGAAACACAAGAACCAACAAAACGAGGTCACCCATGCCATGCCATGCCATGCATCCCAAACAATCAAAAGGATTTTTCCATCAACAACAACAACAACAACAACAAAGCATTAAAAGGATTTCCATCACGTGGATTTCCGTTCCAAAATTACACAATACAATTTGCAATAAATACACAGAAGCTAAAGAGATAGACAGAGAAATACACGTCGGACTACAACATTCCAACATTCCCGGAAACAGAACATTCTAGAAAGAGAGGGAGAGTCAAAGAAGAAAGAAGAAGAGGGGTCAGAAACCTTAATGCTTTCGAAATTTGATATTGCGTTTATGTTTTCATACGAAACTCACCATCATTCGTTCATCACCACCTCGAATCGACTCGAACATACCGTAAATTTCGAGAGACTTTAAAAATACTTCTTTTTTGTTTTCCTTATCTGACGTGGCTTGTAACTAATGAGAGAATGCCACGTCAGACAGTTTCACATCTGTATCCACCGAGCGAGCTGCGTAGGGTTGACAATATCAGGGATGTGGGTCCCTTCGGTCTTCAATATGTTCGCCACCTCACCATAACTCTGGTGCCCCTTCTTCTTCACGCTCGGCTCGGCTTCCCTCTTCGACTCACTCCCCACTGGAACCGCCTCGGCTCGAGCCGGGTCGAACTTCTGACCCAACAGCGTACCCCTCGTCAAGAACTCATAAGCCATGTAACCAGCTAGAAGCCGATTCGAAGATTTCAGCTCGCTCGGCTTGGAAGCTTGAGCCGGATCTGGAGCTGGAGCTGGAGCTGGAGCCGGAGCCGGAGCCGTTGAAGCCAACGGTTTTAAAGAATATAAAGCTTCTCTTTCTTTACGTTTTCTTGAGGCCCCAGGTGTCAAAATCCGACGAGAATGATAACTCATCGTAGCCTTTCAACCATGCCACGTCACCACCAACTGTTTCCTAATGGGAGTGGGGGTAAAAGCGTCAATACGTGGGTTTTGATATTTGTTTTTGTTTTTTGGAAAGTGTCTGTCTAATCAGTTTTATCGAGAAGTGAGAAAAAGTAGGAAAAAAAACAGGGGAAAGACTAAAAAGACTCGCTGGATGGGTTCGGTTTTGAGTGAAATAAAAAATAAAAAACCGTGGGGTTAAAATGGGCAAAATGACAAAACATGAAAAACATTTTAACAAATAATAAAAACACAGAAAAGAGAAAGTGGGTTGGGTTGGGTTGGGAGGTTAAAATCGGATGGGACTGAAAGAGAAGGGAAGAGAGGCGGTGGGATCTACGGTGACGCCAACGCAGGCGGCGGTTAGAGGCGGAGAGAGTGTGCGTGAAGGGGTCTGATTGAAGAGAGAAGAGGGAAGAGGAGAGAAATGGATTGAAAAAGAGAGAGAGAGAGAGAGAGAGAAAGAGAGAGGAGAGAGAGAGGATTGGAGGAATATATAGAGGTGGGGGCAAGAGACTGAAGGAACGGCGTGGTTCATACAATATTTAAGTGCCCGGTTGTTTTGCACATCCCCCTTTTGTTCCCAATATTATCTGAAATGCCATCACCTTATGACAAAAGTACCCTCATGTTTTTTGGGGACTATTTTTCTTTTTAATAATTCAAGAGGTGAGATTTTTATCATAAAAACATCCCAACTAATCGAATTATAAAGTTCTTGGTTGACTACAATTTTCTTTTAATTCTATTTATAAATAGTAAAATATAACAAAATCTCAAAATATTTTCACAAGCTAAGTTATTAATTCACTGTAAATCAAAATAAAATAAAAGAGTAAAATATAGTTTTTTTTTTATATATACAAGATATAATTTTACTCTAACTTAATTTAAGTGTATATGTGTGTAAAATCTCCTTTTGGAAACTTGAACATCGGCATTTACCCCTCACACCCCACAAATACTTATATTTGTAGAGTGATCATCGCACCAAGGGTGTGCGGTGGTGAATAAAATATAGTTAACACCACTGAGATTTAGACTAATAGCAATCATATCAAATATTTTTCAAAACTGACCAATTTAGTCCCTTAATCCAATTTGGACCCTAAACAGTTACTCTTTTTTTTTTCCTCTCTCTAGTAGCGATTAGGGACCAAATTAATCAGTTTTGAAAAATTTTAGACCTAACTTGCATTAGCCCAAACCTCGAAAATGAATTGTATTTTTCCCTAAAATAAAATACTCAGATCCATCATAACTCAAATCAATAGTGTTATGAAAATGTTATGGGATTTTGCATGTATAGACTTTCTTTTCTTTTCTTTTCTTTTCTTTTTCTTTTTTATAAAAGGTTATAAAAGGAGAACTACAATTTAAAATACAAGGTTCTTTAATATTCCCAAAAAATTACTTGCAATTCACATTCCTTGAGAAAATGTGACATTTTCTTGTTAATAAAAGATTTGAACATAACGTGACATATAAATTCCTAGCATGTGTGAAGTAGGATTCACTCCATTTCAAAAGTATTTATTTTATAGTTTAGCTTAAATATAAAGATTTATTTCGTGGTGTTAATTTATGTCTTTTACCCTTCTCCCACCCCCCCCCCCCCCCCCAAAAAAAAAAAACTTATGTCTTTTAAATTTTTAAATAACATTCTATCATATATACGATTAAATAGAAGAATAATATCTTAATAATGAAATGAAAACAATCCTCGTCATATGTGACACTCAACCTATTGACAGATAATTAAAGGAAATGAAACTTTCGCTTATATTTAATGCTCGTTAATATAATAATTAATAGCAATAATGTCTCTCTCAAAAAAGAATTGCAATAATGTGTTAGGTAATATCTCATAATTTCCTCTAAAATAAAAAGAATCATAACCTTTGTTACTAGAGTTAGGAAGCCCATATACAATTTGTCTCAATGAAGCACTCAACTGACTCAAGTCTTGAATTAGGTTTACTTGTTCGAGGTCTTTTACTTATTTATTTTATAATTCATAAAAAAAAAAAAAAAAAAAAATCGTAGTTATTAAACCATACTGAACATTAAGCGGTATAAATTAGATTCTAAAAAAAAAGTGATATGAATTGAGTTTACTTGTTTAATCGTTGGGTCAATTTTATTTTTTTTTTTTTTTTTCCTTTTGTTTTTGATGAACCATCGTTGGGACATTGATTTAACCATTAGATCATTAATTAATTTATATATATATATATATTAATCAATACATAAAAAATATGAAGATAAACTAAAAAATATATTTGAAGATGGTATTAATTCAAACATAAATATGCATGTATACCAGACAATGAAAGTAATAAATATTATTATTAAGATCATTTATTCATATATAAAGTTTAATGTGTTTCCATATACAAATATAACAAATGACTAAAAATAGGACCCTTAAATTGCTTTCTAACTATTTATTTCAACCGTTTCTCCAAAAAAAAAAAAAAAAAAAAAAAACTATTTATTTCAACTTTTAAAAGTAAAAGACTTAAAAGACCATAAATAAGTGGGTTCTAATTAACTCAATTAGTAAAATTTTTATTGCCTTTAAAGAGATCTGTGATTTGAATCCTACCTACACAAAAAATAAATTAGTATTTTGGTCTAATGATAAAGATAAATTATCATGAAACAAATGTCATATATTGAAATACTATCATGTCTATAAAAAAAAAAAAAAAAAAAAAAAAAAAAAAAAAAAAAAAAAAAAAGCATAAATGTGCAAAATTGAATGAAAGAATAGTTATTTGATCAAAATAACTTTTTTTTTTTTTTTGAGAAAGTGATTAAAATAACTTAATATTAAAAAATCAAACGATTCAAATAAAACTGTACGGTTTCGTATTTCTAAAAAAGTGTTGATTTTCACTATTCAATCGATTTTTTCGTAAGAAAATTATTTCTTTCCAATCGATGGAATTTTTTATGGTTCATTGATTTGAAGGCTCAATCAATGATTTAGTATCGGATAATATAAATATATATATATATATATATATTTTTTTTTTCTTTTTCTTTTTCTTTTTTTGTTATTGCTATTTCTAATATATTTCCATCTAGTCCATTGTTACTGTCCTTATATTTGCTATTTAAATGAGTTTAGGCAGTTTTATATTATTTGAACTATTCCTACTTTTCTAGAATTTTTCTTTTCTAGGATTACTACTTTTAAATAATATTTCTTTGAGATTTATTTTTTCATTTGTTGGATTCTAGAACATTGTGAATTCAATATATTTTTTATGCGTTTGTTAGTATATAAAAAAATGGATCAAAATAAAACTATCTCTTAACTTGCTCTATTTAGTTTGGCGTGAACTAGAGTTATTTTCGGTTAAAATTTTATGGAAAACAACTTCATTTCACACAAAGCTAAATAAGGAAAAAAAAATTTATCTCACATGAAACTAAATAAAGAAAATTAAAAAATATTTTTCTACCTCATTATAAAGTCATTATAAAACATAGAAAAATGAGATAGTTTTCTAGAAAATAATTTTTGAAAAATGTTAATATCAAAACAAACAAAGGGAGGCTATTTTCAAAGATTCAAAAACTCTAATAAAAAGTTATCTACCAGAATTATCTATAAATTTAAATACAGTTTCATTATTAATTTTTATATTATTTTAATAATCTACCACGTTATGCTCACATTATGTGACTCAATACAAGTATTATAAATTGTACGACAAATTACACCATGTGACTCAATCATGTACATCAAATTTATTCACATAGTTTATAAGCAAAACTCCATCACTAAAGTTTTAAAAAAGATAAATCACCTACTCCAATTAAAACTAATTATCAAAAGTTTCAAGAAATTTAAAAGGAATTTCATTGTTTATTTTAAATTATTTAATAAACTGTTGTAATAATTGGTTTTTGATAAAAATTTGGTATTACATGATTTACATTAATTATGAAATTTGAAGAAATTTAACCAAAATGACTTTCATTATTTATTTTCATAATAATATATTTGATAAATTTTTGTTTTAATTAAATACAAATTGGATTAATATATACACTCAACTGATGTAATACTAATATTGAAAAGCCAAAATATAATTTCCACTTTTTTTTAGAGAGTTTCAACCTATAGTGTTTGCTCTTGATAATAGCTCTTATTATCAGACCAAGACACTAATAAATTTTTAGTATAGGTGGGAAATAAACATTAGACTTCTTATTCAATCATCAGAGACTTTAATAATTGAATTAACTGGAACCCACAAAATATAATTTCAACTTATTTTGAATCTCTTTCTTTTCAACACAAATAGGCCCGAATTTTGTAATGAACATATTGTTTGACATGAAGCCAACTGTTAACAAGTCGATCTTAATTGGTATGCCAATGTATATTGATATTAAGTGTGTCTTTCATCTATCTAAAAATAAGTGTCAAGTAATTCAATTAGTAAAACACTTTTAATCTCATTCAGAATATTTGAAACATTCTAGAGTTAAAGAGGAAAAAGGAAGTTGATATTTATATCCATAGGCTTGATGGGCCTATGATGGGCCAAAAGAATGCCAACAGAAATTTACATTTTGTATTTTTTTTTTAATTACATGGAATTGGGCCTATTTGGTGAATTTATTTTTGTTGGCCTGTTTTATTTAAAAATAAGTTATATTGAAATATAGTTGCAGTTAGTAAAAAATAAGATTTTTAAAAAATTTTCTATTTAAACCAAATAAGTAAAATACTTCTATTAAAAAAAAGTAAAATAAGCTTACCAAAAAAAAAACTAAACAAGCAAAGTAACATTCTAAAAAAATAAATAAATAAATAAAAGTGACGTGTACTTTCAGTTACAATGTCTATTGAAATATAGTTGCAGTTAGTAAAAAATAAGATTTTTAAAAAATTTTCTATTTAAACCAAATAAGTAAAATACTTCTATTAAAAAAAAGTAAAATAAGCTTACCAAAAAAAAAACTAAACAAGCAAAGTAACATTCTAAAAAAATAAATAAATAAATAAAAGTGACGTGTACTTTCAGTTACAATGTCTATTGAAATATAGTTGCAGTTAGTAAAAAATAAGATTTTTAAAAAATTTTCTATTTAAACCAAATAAGTAAAATACTTCTATTAAAAAAAAGTAAAATAAGCTTACCAAAAAAAAAACTAAACAAGCAAAGTAACATTCTAAAAAAATAAATAAATAAATAAAAGTGACGTGTACTTTCAGTTACAATGTCTTTTTTTTAAGTTTAGGGATGGGTATAGGAAATTACAGTCATGCCCTATCTTTTATGTGTTTCCCAAAATGGACGCGAAAGGACTGAGACTTTTTTTTTTTTTTTTTTGTTTGGGTGAGAAAAAGACTAGGACATAGTCACATAGCACTGGTAGCAGTTTTTATATATTATTTTTTGAGGAATATGGCAGAGTTTATGTACGCCCTCCAATCGGAAGAGATTTGGAACTGTTTCAATTTCAATGACAAGAAGACTTTATAAATTTATATTCCCTTAGATGGAAGCCTAGCAACATTTTTCATAACTAGTTTTTATTTTTTGTGATCAGATTAACATCGCTTTCTCTCGAGATACTATTAACATTCCAGTTATTCTCCTTTCACAATTTTTATCACAAGCATAATTATGATTTTAGATGGATGAATGGATCTTTTTTTTTTTTTTTTTCTTTATCATTTACAATTGACCATGTTAAAATTATGGCACAAAAATTATATTCACAAACTTACTCCTAAAATTACTAATAATATACACCAATCACAATAAATCTTCTTAACAATTATGAAAAAAAAAATTTGTAAAATTTTTTTAGATGTCCTAGCTTATTGTAAATGGAAACAGGGCTTTAGTAATCATTTTTCATTATTCCCAATTTTAAATAAAAAAAAAATATGAGAAAAAAGTATTTTTCATTGTTGGGGGTTCCTATCTTTGCCGCATCAGCTCATTGGAGGAATAAAGGTACAGTGACCTTCTCTTATGAACTGTGATTCACCCAAGTTCTTTTAGATACCTTGAAAAATACAACAGAATATTAGAAATTACAGGTAGAGAGGGTGCTTGCCAGCATTCAGGTACTATATATCTCTAAGAGACATACGTATACAAATGGATAAGGTTTTTCTCTAAATTAGTTTAGATAAAAAAAAGAATTCTTTAAATTCCTCCTATATTTTTATTATTGATATGAATTTTAAAAATTTAACAATTTGATTACATGTTCCTTTTATTTTTAACATGTATGTCAAATTTTGTTCAACATAGATGTTTATTATTCAATCAATAAACTTATTTTTTATGCATAATTTTATAACAGAAAAACTTAAAATTTAAACATTTGATTGATGATATAGCTATTAATTTTTTATCTTCATAAAAGATATAATAAAAAAAATGAAATCCAATGTTTAGATTTTCAAAATTCATATTCAATAATAATAATAATAATAATAATATATATATATATATATATATATATATATATCTATATATGAAGAGTATGAAGAGTTTTTCTCCAAACTAGTTTGGAGATAAATCTTTTTCTTTACTTGAGTAATGCTAGAAGCATAAAGTATTTTACAACATTTTTACAAACTATTGATGTGACAAATTCTTACTGGTTTTCACTTGGGCTCAATACAAACATAATTTGTTAGTTTTTAGGCCCTTGAACACACTCAAAATCGTGTCCTATCTACAAAATCGTGTCCTAATTCACTTGGCAGAAAAAATCGTGAAGATCTTATTTTGAAGGCCGTCTTCCACGGATACAGAAACCAAAAGACTTATTTTTTCTGTGTGAAGCTATTGCGTTTATACGCTATAGGATTTTGTAACCGAGTGCTTCTAGATCTTCATTATTGATGAAGTAAAAAGCTTTGCAGCCAACAACATTTGTTCAAGTTGCTGAAATTAGTCACGTACTTAGGATCCATGTAAAGGGTTAGTCACAAATTGGAGATTTGTGCAACAAAGGTAAAGAAGGCTACTACAAGATCAAGTCTAATTGAGGATTGGAGTAAAGGTTCAACTGTAGGTTGGTATTTCGAGATAGACCAGGGTAGTTGGTAAGATTCCTTATACTTGTAATCGCTTGATTGTTGATTAGTGGATTCTTAGGAGTGGTGACCTCAAAATTATCCGGTGGGGTTTTTGTCTTGCGAGGTTTTCCCCATTTGTCAACAAATCACCATGTCTAATTTATTTTCCATTGCACTTAGTATTTTTGGTGATTTGTTGGTGCCTTCACGATTTGCATGTAATTGAACATAATTAATCAATTTAGATAATTGAATTAATTAACTGATGTCAAGTTATCTTAACCCAACAATAACAATCTTTTCTATTGTCTCTTAATGTAATAACTAATAGGGATGGCTAAAATTCCTTGGCCTACCCTAAAGAGGTGACAGGGTGGGAACGGCTTTTGCTTGTCCCATCTTATCTAATCCCACCCCGCCGCTTCCCAAATGTGTGTATATATATACATATTTTATTTAATATATATTTAAATTATTTTTATTCATAATTTAATCATTATACATATCTTAGTTATAATTAATTTTTTATACATATTTCATTATCATTTCTAAAAATATTGTCTCACATTGTCTCTTGTTACTCTTACAGTTGCCATTTTCCTTTATATTTCATATTTATCCTATCAATTTCATTAGTACTTATAAAACATCCCTAATCCACCTCAAACCCACCCTAAGAAGGAAATAGGATGGGGACGAAGCACCCATTATACCGCGTCATTCCGCGCCCATTGAATCCCTAATAACTAAGCATAATAGTATGTTTAATTAAAAAATGTGAAGCTCTAATGCTTCATTGTATTGCGATCAATCACTAATAATTGAATGTATGTTATTTGAAAATAATAATAAGAAGAATAATCTATATTATTGTTATATATATTTCGGCATCACCAAATGTGATCCAAACAAGAATAAGCATATTAAACAGACTTGGTAATTACCAGTGCAACTATAAAATATTTTAAATTACTGATACAGAAATACATGAAGCTAATAATTAGTAATATATCCCATTCTTATTTTGTTTCACTCTTGACCAAAAAAAAAAAAAATCTCATTCTTAATATGAGACTCCATGCAATGTGAGGTTTAGTGGTGTCCAATCCCACCACCGCCTCCTCCACCAAAGCCGCCACCACCACCGAATCCACCACCTCCACCTGCTCCTCCACCAAATCCACCACCTCCACCTGCTCCTCCACCAAATCCACCACCTCCACCTGCTCCTCCACCAACTCCTCCACCAACTCCACTACCCCCACCTGCTCCTCCACCGATACCACCACCAGATCCACCTCCAATGCCGCCACCAAATCCTCCACCTTTACCAATCCCTCCTCCAATGCCGCCGCCTTTTCCAAAACCACCCCCACCACCAACTCCACCACCTTTGCCGAATCCTCCTCCAGCACCACCACCATGACCGCCACCAAGTCCACCACCAGCTCCTCCTCCAATACCTCCGCCATGACCACCACCAATTCCACCACCAGCTCCTCCTCCAACACCTCCACCATGACCACCACCAATTCCACCACCTTTTCCAAATCCACCACCAGCTCCTCCTCCAACACCTCCACCATGACCACCACCAATTCCACCACCATGACCGCCACCAATTCCACCACCTTTTCCAAATCCACCACCAGCTCCTCCTCCAACACCTCCACCATGACCACCACCAATTCCACCACCATGACCGCCACCAATTCCACCACCTTTTCCAAATCCACCACCCTTGCCAATGCCTCCACCTTTACCAAATCCACCACTGGCACCACCACCAACTCCACCACCCTTACCAAAGCCACCACCAGCACCCCCTCCAACTCCACCGCCCTTGCCAAAGCCACCACCGGCACCACCTCCTACACCGCCACCGTTACCTATCCCACCACCAATGCCACCCCCCTTGCCGAAGCCACCACCCTTGCCAAAGCCACCACCAGCACCACCTCCTACTCCACCACCCTTACCAATTCCACCACCAATGCCGCCACCCTTACCGAACCCACCACCAGCACCACCTCCAAACCCACCGCCAGCACCACCTCCACCTCCAAATCCACCTCCCCCACCAAACCCACCTCCCTTCTGAATGGTTAGAAACTTTTCCTCCTCGTTCTTCACACTCACCACGTTCCTTGCAACCACACTCACTACAAAAACATGAAGACAAAGTAAAGATAACAAAGCAACTCTCCTAGTGCCGCTTGCCATTTTGGTGGTATCTTAAGGAGTGTGAGCTTGTTGTTGATGGAAGCTTTACAGGCGCGAGGGTTTTTATAATAGAGGCGTAGTGCATAACTAGTCTGCGTTTGCATTCAATGGGTCTCAACGACCAACCGTTTGTCACATTAATGAATGATGCACGTACCATCACGCTCTTGGTGCATCTGTCTTTTATGACTGAACTATTGGGCACTGCTATTCACATAAAGAAAACCCTACCATGCAAATCGGTAAAAGACACGCAACTCTGACATGCACCCATTTGCCACCCATATGGGCATGGCTACTTGGCTAGGCTAGGACTGACTTCATAATAGTAGGCTATTCCAACTTTGTAGTACGTGAATTTGGATCTGAAAATATGGACATTCAGAAAATAAAAGGGAAAGAAAGAAAAAAGAAGAAGAAGAAGAGTTAAGTACGCAAGTGGTTGAACATATCCAAACCTTTTCCTCAGCGAATTTCTCTCCCTATATTAGTAAAAGTAAAATTGGGATTGCCTTATAATTGTATTCATCAGGGTGTCCTAAAATTATTAACCAATTAGTTTAGAGACAAATTAATTTTCATTATCCTTGAGGTAATTTATTGTATTTTTTTTTTTTATACAAAATAGAAATTTTACTCTAACATGATCTAAGTGTATATGTGTGTGAAGCTCATTTTTAGATATTTGAATCTCAGCTTTCGCGTCCCACACCCCACACCCCTTGTGGAGTGACCACTATACACGATGGTAATTAAAGTTAGTAAAAGTGATGTCAATAAATAGTCCATATCTATTCTCAACTCGAAACATAAGCATTTATGAAAAATATTTTCAAAATGAGAAATGTTAACTAATGCTTTTAAGACATTAGTTTAGGAATTATTTTTAGAAATATTTTATTGAGAGAATAATAAAATAATAAATATTATTGACAGTTTTTTATATTTCCAATAAAAATAGTGTCAAAACTTTTCTATTATAGTTTATTAATAATTGCCTTAAGAGCATCTGTTACCCTAACCCTTTGAAAATTTGTCTTCCTAACTAACATTACTCACAAGTGACTTGTCTCAAGCTGGCTGGCATGCATGATTCCATGCATGAAATAGTAATTAACGGTTTTTGCTGCTATTTTAAGCATCCCAAATGTTTAGAAATGGAAAACCTGGACAGGTTATTACTCTGATCTGCAAGTTGTTGAGCATAATAGAGAAACACCCCCCCCCCCCTTTTTTTTTAGTGAGGACAAATAAGTAGTACAGTTATATAGTATATATATTATAATTTGAGCATTGCATGACAAATAAGATAGAGCATTAATACTAATGCAATTTCATTGTGCATAAAAGAAAATGAGGTTAATGTTAATGGATTTGGCTTATATCCAGTATTTTTTTTAATTGAAATATTCTTTTATTTTAATGAGAAACTGCCACATCACCCACTAACTAAATAGAAGATGGAGATTAAAACCCACTATCACTTATCATTGTTATTTAAAACAAAGGGAAGTGTCCAGTTAAAAAAAAAAGTATTGGAAGTAAATCAAACCCAATGTCAATACACCAACCATGTCAAATAATTATCATCATGTTAATTATGAGTTCAAGTTCAAGCCAAACTGCGTGAGATATGCTTTAGACATTAGAGTTTAGACTGAGGGATACAGATGCATTGGGGGTACGTACTTACTACGTAGTTATATTAATTTAGGGGAAGAAAAAATGGGCTGTTGTTGTATAGTCGAGGACTATACCATAGTTTTCCAGAAAAAATAATTGTACTACCATCTAAATATTTTTTCACTTTTTATTTTTTTTATTTATTTATTTTTTTTCAATTTATAATATCCACCGAAAACTGATCAACTTCTACATCAAGTAATGGCATAGAGCTTTTTGGTGTTGTGAACAGCCAATTAAGGTGATGTAGACAAAAATCTAAGGAAAAAAAAAAAACGCAAGACTTAGGTACTGTTTCTTAGGTTCATCTTCTAAGATTTTGTCATATGAATTTTTTCTCATGAGATGAAAATGTATTTTTTAGTTAAGTAGCCACATGACTGAATTATAAGAAGGGAACTTAAGAAACAATACTTAAGATACTGTACCTAAGTTTTATCTAAAAAAAATATATATATATATATATTTATTTTACAAAATTTCATATGATCTGGACATTGACAAACACTTTCGTATTGCATATGGGACCATCCAGTACAAAGCAGTTAGAAGGGGAAGAACGCAAAATGCTACGGATCAACTAATAAATTTTGAAGAGATATATATCGGTA
Source organism: Quercus lobata (assembly GCF_001633185.2). Taxonomy (NCBI): domain Eukaryota; kingdom Viridiplantae; phylum Streptophyta; class Magnoliopsida; order Fagales; family Fagaceae; genus Quercus; species Quercus lobata. The sequence goes on from NC_044909.1 coordinate 19,940,606, forward strand.
CTTTTCCCCAATTCCATGTGCCTGGTAGATGAAGAAGTTAATGATAGTTTGAAAGCTGATACATTTTGGTTCAGCATTCAATTCTCATCAAACATAGCTGATTGCTAGACACTATATATCTATTTTAAAATTGTAGAACATGTATGTTTCTTATCGGAGATATTGAATTTAGCTGTCTTTTTAAATTTTGCAAGATGTTTGAAAGCACGCGGATTGCTAGAAGAATTTATTTTACAGGTACTGCATAACATTTTTACAACGTTAAGCTGAATTGTCAATCTAATAAAAAATAATAATAAAAACATATATAACTACAATCAATTTGTGCATGCTAAATAGATTATATGGGTCATGTTAACGAGTGCTTAATATTTTAGAGCAATTGTTAAACAAAAAAATTTAAAAGAAAATTTAACAATAATTTTATGGAAAATATAAAACTGTCAAAAAATTTAATTGTTTTTTTTTCCATAATTTTTTTTAAAAAATATATCTTAAATCAATGCTCTTCCCAGATTATATTAGGATTCACTATAACTTAAAAATGAGGATATTATAAAAATGTTGTAAAATTTTATTGTACTGCACCTAAACTTCCTCTTGGTAAAAATAATGCTATATATGTAGGTGCCGCGGCTGCCGCCCAATCAATGATGACTACAAATAAAAGTTTAGATCTAATCAATAATTGAACAAGGTAGGTCTTCTCTCATATCTTTTCTATCAGCTGCACAGCTCATATTTATGGTTTTTGACTGCTCGATGCAAAATAATATATATTTCTTTTCTATTAGCTAGCTGTACCTAAGTTTTGTTTCATATATATATATATATATATATATATATATAGGGTAAATATGTACATAATTATAATGAAACATATTTATATTTCAACTGTAAAATTAACAACATTGGTCGCATTCCTATGGACTCTTTCGTGTCTTAATTTTATCTACAAAATTATGCTATATCTGCTGTAGTTTATTGTATTTGGACTTTGGAGGGAGAGAAACAGCAAAGCATGTCATCACAAGCAATTAAGCAAAGGGATCTGTGTTTCTGAAGATAGTGAGTCAGACTTCAAACTTCTTTCTTTTAATAGTCATATTTAATTAATTAATTGTATTATATTCTCTCTTTTATACTAACGCACTTTACTTCAATTTTTTCACATCCTTATGGATATTTTTTAGGAGACATTTGTAGTTAAAAAATATTTACATATAAATGAAACACGATCTATAATAAAGAATAATAATTTACAAGTGAAATGCAATAACAAAATCACAACATCTAAAGAGAGATTAACTTTTTAAAAATAATTTTTTATTGATTCAAATTGTTAGATCTTAATTTAAATTTTTACACTGATATAGATAAACAATACATTTTATTGGACAATAACAAAGGGCCTTATTATTATTATTATTCGGATTACACTACAAGACTGATAAATATAATATATTCTATTGGTTAGTAGGAGGAATTCTTCCATTTGGGAGCCTTAAGCTGGGGTTGAGTCAACCCCGATTGATTTATATAAAATAAGATAAGAAACACAACAAAAAGTATTTGGAAGCAAAATCATAAACACAAACGAAAAACTAAAACCAATCGCACAAATTCCCACTGATAATTATCACAAAGCCAAAAAAAACTAAACTAAATTAGCTTGAAATACTCTCTCTCTCTCTCTCTCTCTCTCTCTCTCTCTCTCTCTCTCTCTCTCTCTCTCTCTCTCTCTCTCTCTCTCTCTCTCTCTCTCTCTCTCTCTCTCAACAATTAAGACTCGAGTGGTGGTGGTGGTGGTGGAGCTAAGGGAAGCAACCTAAAGGTGAAGGAGAAATGTTTATCTTCTCTTATTTTAGACTGTTAGTGATTAAGATTTGACTTAATAAATTATTACACATAACATAATGTTATAAAATGGGAGAATCATTATGCATTGTTACTGTGGTCATTTCGAAGAATTAAATAATTTCTCCTTCTTTTGAGACAAAATGTGAGTTTGAGTCAATCTCAAGTTTATTTCTCCTCGAAAAGTGATAATCTTTTTCAAATCCTAAAATTTTAATCAGCGGTAAGTAAGGGAACAGAGATCAGGAATAGTACACCCATCGATCTGCTTTCGGACTTCGGAGCCTTTTAACACATATAAGGGAACGGGCTTGATCGCATGAGGCTGAAGGCAAGCCTCAAAATTACATTTCAGAGCCCATTGGGTCATGACTCATGAGCCACTGTCTGTATTTAACTTCTCTTTTCGTCCACTTCACCAAATATTTTTTGAACACCCGTGTATCAAATCATGCTTAATTTGACACACAAGAACGCAAGTTCATCAAAGTTCAAACCATAGAAAGTGCAGAAACATTTGACCATCACAAGGGCTTAGAACCATATGGATTCCATAGTTTGAAGTCCTTTAACGTTCTGACCTGTTTGGTTCCAAAAAGTGATGTATTCACTTTTCATTTTCTCTTTTTTATATTTAAATCTTGAAATTAAATATAGAAAAAATGACTCATTTTTACATTTGAGGGTATTTGGTAAGTTGTTTTGAATTAAGCATGAAATTAAATAATGAAAAAAGTAACTTTATTTTGAAATAGAAAACAACTTATACCCAAATTGTGATGTATCTTACGCTCTGTTTGTTTCAATGTAAAAAATTTTCAAATGTAAAATATTTTACATGTAACCATTTGCAGGAAAAAATTTTCAAGTGTTTGGATTGACCTCAATACTAGAAAATGCAAATACAAACCAACAACCACCAACCACCACAAACTCAATCACCATAGTCACCACCAGCCACCTAAATCACAAATCGGAGAGAAAAAATCAACAAAAGCCAACCGGTCACCATAGCCCGCCCAGTTATGCAATACAAAGTCTAATTTCCATAGGCTTGATGGGCCTATGATGGGCTCAATACAAGTATTCTGTGAGTTGTTTCTGAAATCGTAATTCTTGATAGATCGAGCTGTTATCGAGCTATCTATCGAGTTTCACATTAAGTATTGATAGTAGGTATCTATCAAGCTATCTGTTAAGACTTATGAACAGCTTTTCTTCACTTGTTTCTTGGACCAATGTTCATGTCTTTAATACTTGACTTGAATAACATATTTCTTGAAGTACTAAACTCATCTTAGATCTATTCAATTATAAGTAAAGTGCATTTTGTCAAAAGATTAGCAAATTACAATAAAAAATAATCCTAACAATTATTAAGAGGGGTAAAATAGTAAATTCAATTTAAGAACTAATTTATCTCCACATTTTTCTTCTAATTTCGGAGAATAGTTTTTGGTGGGTCGAGTGGAAAACTCCCCACCTATCCCGTTTTCTATCTTCCCTCACTTCCACTGCACAAAATAATGAAAAACTTTGTTTTCTGTACTCAACCAAACGGAGACGAACCATCATATATAGGTTACACTTATAATGCATGAAAATCTATCTGATGCTTCTATTAGCAAATGGCTAGTTGGCTACTTGTCTACATATATGATATACCAACAAAATTTTCATTTTTAATTTTTACTGCAAAGATTTTATAATTAGACAAAGCAAACTCAAAAAGCAAATCGATTTTTAAGGAGTTCTCGCATTATCTGATGCCATTTAATTTTTTTAGGGTATAACTAATTAGGTACAAACTATAGTACCTTAGCTGTAATATATAAAATTCCACCATTAATTTTAAATACATAGTTACAATGAATTTAATTATTCTTGAAATATAAAACAGTGTTTGTATTTCATTGGTTAATAAAATCATATGTTTGAATTTAATTAAATGACCTAATGTGCTAAAAATTCTTTTATACAGAGAACCTATTTTAGTTATCTATCAAACAATTCTATAATACACAAAAAAATTGTACTTTATTTCTATAATTCAAGCGTATAATGTCTGGGAAATTACTACAAACTCACGATATTGGTGGCTTGAGGTAGTCCCGACTTCTTATGATAATTTGAATAGAATTCTTGAAATTCTAATAAACATTTGTTAATGAGCAGTTATATATTGTCATATCATTAATAATTTAAATATATTAAAATACTATCATTCAAAAAAAAAAAAAAAATATATATATATATATATAATAGGCAAAATTGAGAAAAAAACTAATTAGATTTCAAATTGGAATTCAATTAGATTCTAATTGTACATGTGTCCTATCTAATTTAATTTTAAATTTTAAATTTTTGTGCCAAGTGAATTAATTCAGTGTAAAAATTGGATTTCAATTAAAGTTATTTTATGCCACGTGTTCCATCTAATCTAAATTTTTTTAATTTTTGTGCCAATGAGTTAATTTAGTGTAGAAAATGAGGAGTCCATATAAAGAAATAAAAAACCTAATCATATAACTAAAACAATTTAATTCCTCAAAAAAAAAAAACAATTTAAATTTATAAGTCATTTATGTAATATACCATGACTATGTATGTTGAGTTACTATGTATTATATATATATATATATATATAAACTAAAGTTTAGAAAAATTCAATTAAAATCAAAATTAGACTTTGTTTTTGTTAGCTTTCCATACAAATTAAATTGTTTGGATTTTTGTTGTTATTTTTTTCTTTGAACTAATGAACATATTTTTTATACTGTTTCTATTTAGATACTAAAGTTTAGAGAAAATTCAATTAAAATCAAAATTAGACTTTGTTTTTGTTAGCTTTCCATACAAATTAAATTGTTTGGATTTTTGTTGTTATTTTTTTCTTTGAACTAATGAACATATTTTTTATACTGTTTCTATTCAGATATTTTGTATACAAAGATATTAAACGTAACAAATTGTAATTGAGTTGAACGATCGCATGCACCTATCCCCATTCAATTTAGGAGATATTATTTGACCAATTTATTATTTTATTTTGTATTGTATTTAATAGAATTTCATAAACAATAATTGTGAATTGATATTGTATATGTAGCAATCAAATAGTGATTTTCAAAATCATATACGTAATAACAATGTAATGAGAAACTTGGATTTTCAAAATATACGACATCAAAATTAAGATCGTTTGTTCAAAGACTATAAACAACTCACATAATTAAGCACTAGATAGCAAAAACTAGCAAAGTGCAGAAAATAGACTCATCAAAGCTAAATAAGGTACACAGTCATGAAATGTAAATTTCATTGGCTAACCTTAATTACACACTTAGTGGTGTGCAATACAAAAAAATATTTTTTGATTTACAAATATTTATAACCAAAAGCAAAAAACACATATTATGCTAAATGAACAAAATACAACAGCAATGCATGACAGTGCTCAATTAAGCTATAGAGGGTACTCAAATAAGAAATATCAATTTCTTAATTAACCCATAAGTACATGTACAAATTAGTACATACTCACAAAAAAAAAAAGCAGAAATAGCTTATAAACTCAGTTATGCAACACACACTTTCTTTGTTTCTCCACAATATCAAGCATGTTCTAAATCAAGAGAGAGATAGTATCATTTATGTAATTCTCAAGAAAAAATAAAACAAGACTCAAAATTTGAAAATTTTCATTGTTTTTGGATTTTTTTTAATTTAAAAAAAAAAAAAAACAAACAAACAAACTAAAACAAAATGAAGAAAAACTGAAAGAAAACATATCCACAAATAATTGAAAGAATTAAATCAAGGACAAGTAAACAACACTCACTTGTGTGCATCTTTTCTCACCCATATAGCATGGGTCTCTGGCTTTGTAGATGAAAATCTATGAAAAGAAAAATGTATTTGAGGGATTACACAATTCTTTTAAGAGAGACTGAAATCCTACAGTTTCCTTTTGCAAGCCAACAAGCTTAAATTTTTCAAAAGTATATGAAACAGTTTATCAGGACTTATGGCAGGAGAAATATCATCACATATCCTAGATTGAAACATAGAATGCTTAAATTTCAATTTATGACAATTAGGATGAATGTGACCAAGAACACCACAAAAGTGACAAACATTTACAAATTTAGGAATATTAGTATTCCTAACAGCAGATCTAGTCTCAGATTTTGATTTTTGCCTCAACAAGGAACAATTTGGTCTAATGTGAACAGCAACACCACAAAGGTGACAAGTAGGCACAAAAATAGATTTCTTATGCACTTTAATAGTAGGTTTAGATACAGGTTTAGAAATTTCAGCGTCTACATCAGAATATTTACCTTTGTCTAACCTAGCAAAATAAGCATTTTCTTTATGATTTCTCTTAAAAGGAGGAATATAAACTTTTTCATCTTTAGGCTTAAAAGAAACAAAATCAGATTTGTTATCAACAACAAGTTTGGTATTAGATAAATTTTCAAGTTTAGCTTTAGACTCAGCTAACTTTTGTTCCAAACTTTTCATCTTTTCATCTTAAGAGGAAAATTGATTTATCAAAAATTCATTCTTTTTATTAGATTCATCTAATCTAACAATCAATTCCTCTTTTTCAAGATTAGCCAATTTTAACTCTTCCTTGAATTTCTTTGCAATTTTCATAAATTTAAATAATTCCTTACAGAGAGTTTCACAGGCATCAATAAGATCAACAGAAATATTAGTGTCCTTTTTATTCAAATCATCACAGCTAAAAGTAGCAAGACACTAAAAATTATCCATGACAATAGGGATCGAGGATCTCACTCAAGACGTTAATCCAATCAAGAGTGAACCCGCTCTGATACCACTTGTTTGTTTGTTTGTTTAGACCCCTTGAAAAACATATTAGTTTAACCTAATGAATTAGCCAAGTATTTACTTAGGTTAATTATGAGATCTAGGTTAAATACATGCAAACATATTACTTAGTGCGGAAAAGTAAAAAAGACAGTAATATGATGACCCAAGAAAACCAATGAACCAATCATTTCAAAGTAAAAACCTAGGAAAGATTTAATCTAGCTATCCTTAAAGTAAACAAATCCACTATAATAGAATGGAAGATTACAATAGATTTAAACCTTAAATCTAAAGCTACCTCATTTAGAACTTACTAACACGACCATGTGCAGCTCTGACTCTACAGACTCTTATATCTTGGATTTGCTAAACACATACTCCTCGTTTATGACTTTGAAATCTCACTCAAAGTAGTTGTTGATCTTAGGGATGGCAATGGGGCTGGGCAGGGCCAAAGAATGGAGTCTTCGTCCCTGTCCTGCATGGTTTTATTTTGCCTTATCTCTGCCCCGCCCCGCACAATGAGGAAAATTTTCTCACCCCATCCCCGCCCCTTGGAGCCCCGCGAAACCCCACCCCACCCCGTAAAACTCCAATTTTTGTTAATTTTCCCTATAACTAGTACAATTTTTTTAATGAAACCTATTTCATTAATAAAAATATACTTGAAATTACAACTAAATTTATCCTATCAAATCAAATCAATTTTTAAGAAAAAAATTGAATAATATATCTAAGTGTTTAACAAGATAATCATTAAAAAAAATCTCATAGTATAACATATAACAAAATAAAGGCAGAGAACCACATTGGGTAGAATAAAATAAACTAATATTGATATGTTTGTTCAAATAGTAAGGTTTTAGGGTATGAAAAATTTACAACTATAACCCTTAGCAACGCGGGGGGGGGGGGGGGGGGGCGGAGTGGGGACGGGGAAGGCGTGGCAGGGTGGGTCTAAAAAGTTTAAATCCATCCTCGCCCTGCCCCGTGGTGTGGGGCTAAAATCTTGCTTCATCCCCATCCCACTACCTTTGCGGGGCGAGGAAAACCCGCATGGGGCAAAGCGGGGAGGGGCAGGTTAAGCGGGGCGGGGAAAAATTGTCATCCCTAACTTTAGTTCTATTGGTTCTAATGGTATGAGAATGATTTTCAGTAGTTACTTTGAAAGAAGAAGGCACAACTAGGGTGTCAATTTATATCCGACCTATGGATACCCGGCCCGGCTCGACCCTAATAGGTCAAATTTTACGTGGCCCAATAAATTATAGGGTTGGGTATGGGTTTTTTTTTTTTAAAAACCCGAAGCGGGTCCAGGTCGGGTTCGGGTTTTATGCATACCCGGCCTGAACCCGACCCGTATACACATAATATTAAAAAAAGTTCAAAACCCTAGTAGTATAAATACTCTTTTTTTCTTTCAGATTTCATTTTTCTAGACAACCTAACCCTCACCTCTCAGTCGCCCCCTCTTTCTCTCTCTTAAGCTCTCACCGCCGGCCACCCTCCCCTGTCCTTAGACGCTCCCCTCACCGTCACAGCCTCACTCAGCTTCACGGCCCCACAACCTCGTTTCACCTCACGCTCCCCTCACAGCATCACTCCACCTCACCGCCCCTTACCTCTCTCACTCTCACTCTCGTTTTTTCTCAGCCACCCCTCACCTAGTCACGTTACTCACATTCACTCACCAACCCACCCTTCACTCTCATCACATGGTGGTTGTTGTTTTGAGCACGGATCTTGTGGTGGTTGAAGTTTGACACAGAGGAGCATGGGATTGTTAGATCAGAGCATGGGAATTAGATTGGAGCATAGGATTGTTAGATCGGAGAGAGATTAGATGATCGGAGGGCGGAATTGTATTTTCTGTTTATGATTTGTGTGTTTTTTCTTTTCTTTTCTTTTTGATGAGTGAAAAATCTGTATTAACAAAGAAGGGCCAAAAAAAAAAAGTTGATTTGTGTTTCTATTTTTGTTTGGGTTTGTGATTTGTGTTTGTTTGTTTTTTTTTTAATTTATATACGAGTGAAGAGTCTATATTAACAAAGAAGATCAAAAAAAAAAAAAAAAACTAATTTGTGTTTATGTTTGGGTTTGTGATTTGTGTTTCTGAATCTGTGGTTGTGATTTTTGGATGTAAAATTGATTTATTATTTTTTTTAACGATTGGGTCGTATTGGGCCCCAGCTTTTGATTAGGCTCAAAAACTGTTGGACGGGGCCCATAGGGCTCGTGGAGCCCGACGGGGTGGGTTTGGAGTTTTGAAAAAAACTCATTTATTAAACGGGCCAGGTTCAAGTAACGGATAAAGACCTGCGGGTCGGGTTCGGGTATCAAAAAACCCGGTCTGAACCCGACCCATTACCATTCCTAGGCACAACACCTTTTAGATCTCATAAGAGCACCTCCAAAGTCATAACAAAATGTGCCTTAAGGTTTTTTTTTTTTAAAAGTTACTATGTGAAATAGATCTAAAACCCTAATCACTTAATGGGCTTAACAGGCTGATGGAATTTAATTAAATTCTGCAGAACCCGTCTTCCGATCGGTCGAACTTGTTCACTTGATCGGTCAAACCTGGCATGTTTCGAATTCTTGAACTTGCAACTTCATTATTCTTGTATTCTGACTTGCAACACATTGAACATTGTCTAATCATACCTATAAACTCTAAAATCTATATTTAGACAAGTTTGTGCTCACAGTTTGCCAATTATTCTAAACTTTTAGAACCTAACAAGATTGCATTTACTCCTTGAGATTCATTTGTTGTATATCCAATTTATTGTAGACTCAAGTTTGGCATAAACTTGATAGTTGTAGTCTCTATTTCATTGTGGATATTTTTTCAGAGTTGCCCCGTGGTTTTTCCCTCTACACCGGAGGGTTTTTCACGTAAGACTAGGTCTTCTTACCGTGTTTTGTGGTGTTTGCTGAAATTTTTGTTTCCATAATATTACTATTGCTTGGTAGTTATATATTTTAATTCACACATATACATTGAGGAGATTTAGGATTTTTCCCCCCAACACAGTCACAACGTTATATATGGTAAAAATGATTAGGTAAGGTTTCCCATTGTTTCAAGATGGGGTCAAAATAGAAAGCAAATGTCAATGGGTCTATCATCTATGAGCCAAAAGCTTATCCATAGCTAGCTATGGTATAGTTGTAGGATCCCATGCAAAGTGGTTGGATTATTCAATCATATTGGGACCAAAGCCAATAGTATCAAGAGAAGAGAAGAGGTTGTAGTACTGCAACACAGCTGTAGTGCGAGATATTTTCCAAACAACCTTGGAAATAATTACACATGGCAAAACGGGTTAGAATTTTCTAACCTAACCCGACCCGAACTAGATTTGTTTTTTACCCAAAGCAAAAACGGGTTGACTCGTGACCCGACCCGTGTTTTCGCGGGTCTACCCGACCCAAACCTGAACCTTTTTTTTGGGTAAAAAAAAATAGTAAAATTAAGACAATATTGGTTTAATTGTTTATTGTGAGTTTTAAGGAAACAATTGATACATTTACATAGCTACATGCAAATTAATTGAAAGATAAATGCATGTGGTTGAGCATTCTGTAATGAGTAAGGATTTTTAGATATCAAATAGCAAAGTACATGCCAAGATAATCTGTAGAGTTAAAAACATAGATTTAAAATTGTAGACATGTATGAGAAACATTCACAAGTGTGAAAATAGTGAAGCCGAAGTATCAAATTAGCATAAATTATGAATGCTTAAACCTATTTTTTAACAATTTATGTCCAAAATAAACAGCTTTTCAAAATAAATTATGATATTTCCTAGAGTATGTGTTGCTTAACAATGATATGATATTCATAAAAAATACCATATATAAATAAGTAAGCAATCAAACTTTAATGTATATCTCAAATTGAAATAGAGTGTCAACCATAATTGATAATAGATTATAAAATTTGTAGGGGTAAAATTCCCAAAGTCAACAATGGGCCTTGGGCCCAGCGCGGAGCCCAACCATGACCAAAAGAGGAAAGGGGGACCAAAAGACTTCTAGCCCAATCCTGTTAAGCTCAGTTTATTTTAAAAGACGTCCGAGGAGGAATGTCTCCTCGGACACACAAATATGGGCCCAATGTGCGCCCCCTCCACAGTGAAGAACGATCCCAAACGAATGTGGGTAGTAGGACGAGCCTCACACAGCAGGAAGGAGGAAAATGTAAGACGTCCAGAGAGAAGCCACAACTACCGCATTAAATGCAAGGAAGCTACTTTTTCAGCCGCATTAATGTGGAGAAGACAGGCGAACAGTGTTACATTGGCCAGTGCAACTCACAGAAAGATAAGGTGGATGTCCGATGGGACAGGCACTCAAGTAAAGGTCCAGATGGTTAACAAGTGTAAGGCTCTTATCAATTTAAGGAGGCTATATAAGAGAAGGAAATCCCCATGAAGAAGGGATCAGAAAATTTAGAGGGAAAAGAGAGAGAGAGTGATTAAAGAATTCTGTAATCTTTAATCAGAGCAAGAGGTGCACTCATACGTCTCCTCGGACCAGTATTCTATGAACATAAATGAAATATTCTCACGTTCAGACTGTTGCATGACATATAACTAATTAACGTTCACTTCGTCCAGCCCTAGTTCTGTAACCCGCTCTCTACAAAGTCATTGTCTAGGGTCTTTTGGGCCAGAACCACCTACTTGCTGCCTGGGTCCCAAAAAACCGTCCCTACAAAATTAATTTTCAAGATTGTAAGTTTCTTATATGTTTTTATTATTTATCAAATGAGTTATCCAATAAGTTATTTGTAATTTTGTTATATGTTTTGGGATGTCGATAATGTGTAGAAATAAAACTTGTGTATTTGTTTTACTTATCTTTGTGTTATTTTGTTTTAGATAGCAATGTTAGGATTTGTATAATATTAAAATTATTGAATAAGTATTAATAAGTTTAATTGAGTTCATTCTTGATATAAGTGGTGAATTTAAAATAATACATTTTACAACAAGTAATTTGTTGCATAACTTTCCAAATGGCAAATACATGTTGTTTTCTTTATAAAATATTAAAAAAAAAAAAAAAAATTCATGTGAAAAATACGGGTCAACTCGACCCAACTTGACCCGACCCGCAACCCGATTGACCCGAACCCTTTTTAACCTGCTTAAAATGACCAATTTTTTACCCGTGACCCGTTTGACCTACAACCTAATTGACCCGACCTGACCTGCCCGTTTTGCCATGTCTAGAAATAATGGCTTGTTAAGGTTCTATTTGACGTGGTTAAGAAGCTACCACTAAAGTAATCTGGAAAGAGTAAGCTAAGGACCTCAAGCTCTATAGCCAAAAATGTCTTATAAAGGTGCATCAAAATGTTCTTCAAACCTAGCTTTTTAATCTGTTTTATCTTACGTTTTTTCTATTAAAATATGTTTTTTTAATGGAAAAGCCAAAGGGAGTTAATAGTTGTTTAATAGAATATTCCCTAAGTGGATGAAGTGTTAGCTTTTAAATCATAAGAAGGCAAAGTAAAATCGAACCTAACCTCAAATGGCTAATATGTAACTATCTCTTTTATAAAAATATTGGGTTTGGCCAAGCAAAAGTTTTTTTTTTTTTTTTTTTAATAGATATATCAAACACAACCTTAATTTCAAGTTTGATTATTTAACGAGTTGGGCTTAAATGTAATAATATATTGGTGAACAAACTCGTAAGTATGAAGCTTGATTTGAGTATATATAATATTATGTTTACATATATTCACATATGAAATACATATATAGATATAAGATTGAAAAATATGGATTTGTGAATAAGTTTGTAAAATGTCAAATTATTATTTGTAATTTACTTGTAAATATAAATTTCCTAGGTAACTTTTTGTATACTTTTAATAAAAAAGTTGTTGATTCTAATTTTTATACATACATTTAAGAAAATTATTCTATAGTTAATTCTAAAAATAGAATTTCAATTATAATTAGTTATTATTATAAGAATAGATTTGTTTAGGGGTAAGGAATTTCAATCCTAATGTTTAATGTAGGGTCCTGATTTGTGGCCCAAACCCAAAGTATATGAGATCTCGGCCCAATGAGTCTAATACAATAAATTTGTAGAGAGTGGATTAAAGAACTTGGTCCTAATGAATTGAACAATGACTAATATGGAATTTAAATGACAATCAGGCACTAACAAGATGTATTGATATCAATAGACTTTCAGTCCGAGGAGCCCCTAATTATATATATTGATCACAGTTAAATACAGAGACAATTTTGATTACTACAGTGTTCTCTCTCCCTTTTTTTTTTTGGATCCTTCTCTTACGAAGAATCCTTCCCACTGTATATCCTCCTCTGAACCATCCTCATCATCCGAGCCTTTACTTGAGTACCTTTCCTATCAGACACCTTCACTAGTTTTCTGTAAGTTGCGGTAGCCAAGGTAGTATTGTTCACAAGTCTTCTCCACATAAATGTGGCCAGAAAAGTAGCTACAGTGCTTTATTGTGATGGTGGCAGCTTTCCCTTAAATATTTTTAGGTCTCCTTCCTTCTCGTATGTTCAAAAGGCACATCCCTATTATTGAAGCTTCTTAGAAGGTCACTTTAATTGCTGGATTACATACTTTGAACCATGTTCATCAAGTCCGAGGAGGAGCTACTCTTCGGACAACCTTTCATTTACTCCTTACTTATAGGACCTGATCTAGGAATATATAATAATTATTTGCTCCTCCTCGGACCCATCTATATCCTCGGATAAAGCCTAAGGCTCAATATATGATCTTGGGCCCTTGCCCCTACAATAGCCCCTCAAAACCCCGGTTTTTTCCCCATCCGAGGAGAAAAGCAAGATTTTGATTTTTTAAGAGCTAACACCATTTGATTTTGTTGCTCACACGTGTGGAAGTTTCGTTTTCTATGCCTTATGATTATCTCTGATGTTTCGCAGCCCACGAAGCATCATTAATTGCTCCAGGCAGCGTGTTGTTTCCCAGATCCAATGGCGAAACTTAGATCCAACGGTTAAGCCTTTTCTTGGAAATTTGAGCGGGATAACTCTCACTCATTTCCATTTCCTATATAAAGCCTCGAGGGAACTTGTTTTCCTTTTACTTTACCAATCTTCAAGCTCTCTAGTGATTTCCAGCGCTCCAACTCACAAAAGTCTCCAAATTACAAAGCTTCTGAAACCTTTTCTTCGAAAATCTTTTAAAAACAACAGAGATAAACATACTCATTCTCGTAAGTTCTTATTTCTTTATATTCTCCCTTTTATTCTCGGCCATCCTCCTCGGCCTTCTTTCTTTTGTTTTAGAAACTTCTTTCTGCGTCATTTCCGTTCATTCAAATGGGTAGATTCAAGTATTTGGTAGACTCTCTGGCTAGTATGGAGAGCTTTAGGGCTAAGTACCATATCCCCCCAGGAGTAGGCCTACAATACTGTCCCCCAAACCGTGTACTCACGGACAGAAAATAAGGCGAAGTTGTCATTCCAATGATCGCCTTTATAGAGGAAGGAATGACGCTTCTCATGGGTAGGATAACCAGGGACTATTTGCTCAACCATAGGTTATGCCCACATCAGTGCTTCGCCAATATGTTTAGAGTCTTAGGATGTGTAGATGCGCTAAATGACCAGATGAACCTCGGTCTTACAGGGCACAACGTTGCTCATTTGTACGAGTGTCACTCCCTTTTAGGGGGATATTACCTCAAATCTCAATCTGACAAGGTAAGAATGATATCCTGCCTCCCTAAGTCCAACAAAGGCATGAAGGATGATTATCTAGTTGTCCTTGAGGGATGGCACGACGGTCTTCACTGCCCAATTAGGGCAGGAACACCAGGTGGGGTACCCTAAGATCAGGTCTCTCGGCCAAGACCATAGTTTTCTAAGCTCTCTCTTTATTCATTTTTGGTAGTCTGTCTTCTCGGATAATGTTCATTATTGGTTTAGCAATATTTACCTTCTCGAATGTTCTTGCAGATAAAGATCACGTTTCTCCGAAGCTTAGTTTGGTCAATGTTCCCGGGCTCAGCTTTTTGTTGAGGTCGGAGATATTCGTGAGTGAGGATAATCAATTGCGGGCTGCTCACCTTATCCTAGGTTATGAGCCCTTGTCGCGCATATACCAAGACGCAGGCCAAGCGTTAAGAGCAGGTAACCCCTGATTCACTCAGATAGATGTTTCCAAACCAGGGTTCCTAGCGAGGCGGGATTTCCCTCTTGTGGTATTGCTTGCTCAACAAAACCTCCCACAGTTTGCGATACTGCTCCAACAAGTTCCGTTTGCAGCCGTAGCAGCAGTGGAAGGGATAGCCTCCTCCTTACGTTTGTCATTTAAGGAGGAGATAGATAGATTTCATTTTGCAAAGGAAGAGAGAACACCCGAGAGGCCTGTGGAGCCTTTGGATTCTGAGACCGAGTCCGATAGGCTTTCTATAGCTCATCAGCTAGGACAAACCGTTGCTTTGGTTAAAACAAGTTCTGAAGAAGCAGAGATCATGGACCTTAAGAAGAGGTCGAGCTTGAGGGGTTTGATTGCTAATAGGAATAATGGAGCAACTCCACCCGAAACTCCTAAGGCCCAGACTTCTGCTAACCTTACTCTTCCCCCTCCTGCTGCTGCTGCTAATCTAGGTCCGAGCGTCAATCCTGATCAGAAAAAGAAGAGACCACCTCAGGACCTAGAAGAGGGGGAGATGCTTCCGCAAAAGGGCATAAAACAACAAAAGACCAAAGACCCTCGAGACAAGAGGGATAAATCTGTGGATAGCCGAGACGATGCTGAGGTACGCCGACAGCAGCGTACATGGGCACCCGTAATAGAGATGGACGAAGCCCATATCCCTTATGATTCTACGATAAAGGAATCTAGTAGAGGATATTCTATGCATTTGGCCTAAGCCTTAAAGCAGCCACTCCTCCTTCCGAAGGATATGGAAGCCCTCAGGCAAATGAGGCAACCTGACTTGTTTATATCTCTAAAAAGAGACCTCGCAATGGTGAGTACAGTTCCATCAATACCTTAACTCATTTCCCTTTTCCATTTGCATATATTTTTTATGTGTAATCCCTTTCGTGCTTTTATGCAAGTCACTTAACAAGTCTATGTGGCCGAGGAATGCGTTAGAAATGCCTACAATAAATTTGAAGCCGAGTCTCATTCTCGGCACGAAGTAGAGAAAGTACTCGAGATTGTGAAGGAGGAAAAGACTCAGCTAGCCAAGTAGCTCAAGACCTTCGAGCATGAGCGTTTAAGCGCTTTGGTAGGGCTTAAGACTGCTGAGACCCAGGCTGAGGACCAGCGCAAGCTTCTCTATACAACTGAGCTAATCTAGCCACAGAGAAGGTGACGGTTCTATGTCTGAAGACCGAATTGCAAAAGGCCAAAGCAGAAACCCAGGTAATCAAAGAAGCTGCTAAAGCCACAGAGATAGCAGCCTATAAGTAGGGGATGCTCGAAATGGAGTAAAGGCTGGCCAAGGAGGTGGCCGAAGTGTGCAGGGACTACTGCACTGTAACCTGGAAGGAGGCCAGTGTAGGGGTCCCGGCAAACTCCAAGCTGAGGAAGGCAAAGAATGTGTATTTTCCAGAACACATAAGAAAGATTCCAGTTGACCCTTCTTCAACCGCTTTGCCCTTGCCCTCTCCTGAGCAGGTTCCCAGTACTCAAGATCTTACCATTGGTGCTGGGACTTCTACCGGAGCAGGAATGGGTAAAGAGGGCCTTCCTCCAGCCAGTGATGCTCAGTCTGAGGACACCCTCACTATTAGGGATGTGGTCTCCCAGGCTAAGGTAGTCGAGAAGCCTAAAGATAGGGATGCTAGGTCCAAGATTGCCACTACTAAGGAGGATTCCCAACCAAAGAAAAAGTAGTTGTAGGATTTTCACTTTCTTTTGTTTTCTCTTCTCGAGATTTATTTTGTTTCTTGTAATCCATCTTTTTTGAAATTAATTAATTAACCTTTCCTTCTATTCTCTGAATCTTTACTTTTTGCGCTCTTTGTACTTATTATTATTGCAAACGAGTTTAAACTGTTGTTGCTCCATTTCCAACATATTCTAACAACAAATCATTATTGACATTTACAGAAATCTATCTAAGTATTAGCAATAGAGAGTCATTATCTATTTATATCATGAACTAACCCTCATACAATGAGTATTGAATCTATAGGAGATAAGTAATATACCTTGTATTTCGAGCTCTGTTTAACATCTATAAGGATACTTTTAAATGTTAATTTCACCTAAACATGTGATTCGAGAGACCTGACATATCTTAGGATCTGTTTAAACACTTATGTATATGCCCTTGAGTATTAATTTGCCCTAAACCTGTGGTCCGAGGAGCCATGCAGGGCTTAGGTTCTGTTTAACGCTTGGATAGATGCCGAAAGTGATTAATATCCCCTAAGCCTGTGGTTCGAGGAGCCATGCAGGACTTAGGGTCAGTTTTAACACTTGGATAGATGCCAAAAGTGATTAATTTCCCCTAAGCCTGTGGTCCGAGGAGCCATGCAGGACTTAGATTCTGTTTTAACACTTGGGTAGATGCTAAAAGTGATTAATTTCTCCTAAGCCTATGGTCCGAGGAGCCATGCAAGACTTAGGTTCTGTTTTAACACTTGGATAGATGCCAAAAGTGATTAATTTTCCCTAAGCCTGTGGTCCAAGGAGCCATGCAGGACTTAGGTTCTATTTTAACACTTGGGTAGATTGAGTAATATGAAGCACGATGCTTTTTCACAACAAAAGAATTTAATGATAAAGGAAATTTTCATTAATAATAATACATTTTCAGGTTGTTTACATTCCACGGGCGTGGTATTATATGTTCATCTAAATCTTCAAGGAAATAGGCCCCTATACTAGCCACAGAGGTGATGTGATATAGTCCTTCCTAATTGGGTCCTAGCTTTCCCCATACTGGGTTCTTTGCAATACTCAGAACCTTTCTCAACACCAAGTCACCAAGCACTAATGACCTCAGCTTTACTTTGGCATCATAACCTTGTTTGAGTTTGTGTTGGTAGTACGCCAATTGGACCATTACACTTTCTCTTCTTTCTTCAATAAGATCCAAGCTCCTTTCTGGCAACTCACTGTTACTACTTGGACTGAATGAGCTGGTCTTTAATGTTGGGAAGCCTGTCTCTAAGGAAATAACAGCCTCGGCTCCATAAGTCATCGAAAAGGAGGTCTTCCCCATTGATCTGCAAGGCGTGGTTCGATTAGTCCACAAGACATGTGGCAGTTCTTCCACCTATTTTCTTTTCGCATCATCCAACCTTTTCTTAAGTCCATTCACTATGACCTTATTAACAGCCTTAGCTTGTACATTTCCCTAAGGATAAGCTGGAGTAGAATATCTATTCGTAATTCCCAATTCACAGCAGTATCTCCTGAAGGACTTACTGTCAAACTAAAGACCATTATCCGAGATAAGGGAATGAGGGACCCCAAACCGAGTAATAATGTTTCTCCAAATAAACTTTTTAGCATCCATATCTCTGATATTTGCTAAAGGCTTAACTTCAACCCATTTAGTGAAATAGTCAGTGCCGACCAACATATATCTCTTGTTCCTTGCTGCTTTGGGGAAATGACCAACTATATCTAAGCCCTATTGAGCAAAAGGCCACGGGCTAGACAGGGAGTTC
This sequence comes from Quercus lobata, assembly GCF_001633185.2. Lineage (NCBI taxonomy): Eukaryota > Viridiplantae > Streptophyta > Magnoliopsida > Fagales > Fagaceae > Quercus > Quercus lobata. The sequence continues at coordinate 19,958,980 of NC_044909.1, forward strand.
AGAACTCGTCCTAGCTGATGTATGTTTAGGGCAAATATCTGACACTAATCACACTTCTTCACATACTCTTGTGCTTCTTTCTGTATATTTGGTCACCAATAGCCCTGAGTGATGGCTCTATGAGACAAAGATCTGTCTCCTGTGTGGCTTCCACAAATTCCTTCATGCAACTCCTTAAGGAGTAGCTCTGTCGCTTTCGGGTGAATACAGAGTAGATATGGCCCAGAAAAGGAGCGCTTGTACAATTTTTGGTCATCGGATAACCAGAAACGAGCTTATCTTTTCAACCTCTGATTTATCTTCTGGCAAGATGTCTTCTCTCAGATATAGTACTATAGAATCCATCCAACTGGGCCCTGCCCTGATTTGATGAACATGAACCGCTGGTCCCTTAACTTCCGTGGGTTTACACAAGTCTTCTATAAGGATAACCCGAGGTAGGCTTTGCGCAGAGAAGGTTACCAGCGTGGCTAGAGAATCGGCACGTGTGTTTCCACACTTGGGGACGTGCAAAAGAGTGAAGGATTCAAATCCTGATTGCAGATGTCTAACTTGACTTAAATACCCTTGCATCCTTTCATCTCTTGCTTCTAGCTCGCCCTTGACCTGGCCGACGATCAATCTCGAGTCTAAGAACATCTTTACTACCTTTCCTCCCATTCTTTAAACCATGGACATTCCTTCCAGCAAGGCTTCATATTCAGCTTCATTATTCGTGGCCGAGAAGCCCAATCTTAGTGGCTTTTCTATGGTGAGCTTCTCGAGCGAGATCAGAACTAGCCCCATTCCAGAGCCCCTTTGGTTTGCCGCACCATCAACGTATACCTTCCAGCATGAAGATTCTTGCAAGGATACTGTGCCAACCGATTTTCCATCCATGTTATGTGTCGTTGATATTTCTTCTAACGAGGGTTCAGTGAATTTGGCTACGAGGTCTGCCAGTACCTAACCCTTAACAGAGGTACGGTGCATGTATTTGATATCAAAATCCCCTAGAACTGTGCCCTACTTTGTAATCCTCCCCGTGTAATCAGTACTTCGCAATATGGCCTTGAGTGGAAGTTGAGTTAGGATAAGCGCTTGGAAATAATGTGAGAGTTTTCTTGTACCATGCACCACTGCCAGGATAGCCTTCTCTAGCGGTAGATAGTGAACCTCGACCTCATGCAATGATTTGCTCACATAATAAACTGGCTGTTGTATTCCGTTATCAACCCGTATCAATACCAAACTCACAGCGTGAGGGGCCACCACAATATAAGAAAACAAGACTTCGTCCGTCTTAGGGCTGGACTTAATAGGTGGCCGAGATAGGTATTCTTTAAGTTGTTGAAATGCCAAAGCACATTCTTTCGTCCATTCAAATCCTTTCCATTTATTCATCAATAGGAAGAAAGGTCTGCATCTATTTGCGGATCAAGAAATAAACCGGTTTAAAGTAGAAGTCATTCCGATTAGTTTCTGAACTTCTTTGGGATTTCGAGGTGGTTGTAGATCATTTATCGCCTTAGCCTAGTCGGGATTAACTTCAATTCCTCGATGGGTTACCATGTAGCCTAGGAATTTTCCTAATCCCACACCAAAAGAACATTTGGAGGCATTAAGGTGCAACTTGTGTTCTCTCAGTATTTCAAAAATGCTTCCGAGGTCTCCCACATGCTCGGACACCACTTTACTCTTCATTACCATGTCGTCTATATAGACTTCAATATTCTTGCCCAACTGAGATTCAAGCATCTTAGTCATCATCCTTTGATAGGTGGATCTTGTATTTTTCAAGCCGAAGGGCATTACCTTGTAGTAGTAGTTTCTAGTGGGAGTAATAAAAGCTGTCTTTTCCTGAGTGCTAGCGGTATTTGATGGTATCCTTGAAAGGCATCTAAAAAGCTCATCCGAGGATGGCCTATAGTAGCATCTACCAGCTCGTCTATCCGAGGTATAGGAAAGGGATCTTTCGGACAAGCCCAGTTTAAATTCGTGAAATCCACGCACACTCGCCATTTTCCATTCTTTTTCCTTACCACCACAGTATTGGCCAGCCATTCAGGATAGAAAACCTCTTTGATAGCCCCCGCCTGCTTAAGCTTCGTCACCTCATCTTTGACAACATCAGAATGTTCTCTGGATGAGCCCCGATGAGTTTTTTATTTTGGGGTAACAGATGGATTAACATTCAAGTGGTGACAAATGAAACTTGGGTCTACTCCTGGGGCATCATAAGCATTCCACGCGAATACATCCACTTTTTTTCTCAGGAATTCGATTAGCTTTTATCTCTCTTGGGGAGGCAGCTGGGAGCTGACCTGAAAGAACTTCTTTAGATCATCACCAACAATAACCTTTTCTAGATCTTCGCACTTTGCTTCCTTGGTTGATTCATTGTTGGACATTATCAAGGTTCTTAATTGTTATGAGTTCCTTTCAGTAGAGGCCGAAGACTCCGTATTGGGCATATTCAAGATGGCAGCCACAATGCACTGTTTAGCCATTGATTGATTCCCTAAAAGCTCTTTAACTTGGCCGTTAGACGGATATTTCACCTTCTGGTGGAAGGTAGAAGAAACGACATCTAAAGCATGGAGACAAGGCCTGGCCACAATAGCCGTATAAGGTAAATAAGCATCCACCACTATGAAGTCCACTTCCACCACATCCGAATCGGTCTGTATTGGCAGTTTAATCTGACATTTTGGAGTAACTGTCTTCCCCTCGAAACTTATTAGTGGGGAATCGTACGATGTCAGGTCCTCGGGTTTCAAATTCAGCCCCTTGTACAGGTCAGGGTACATTATCTCGACAGCACTTTCTTGATTTACCAACACTCTTCTTACATCGTACCCCCCTATCCTGAGTGTAACCACCAAAACATCGACATGGGGTAGGATAGTTTCAATCTTATCATCGGTTGAGAAGCCCAAGACTAACGGGGCCTCTATTCTGGCTCTTTTTGGTTTTGAATAATTGTCTTCAGTTGATAACCGACCCATTGACATTACTTTGGAGGGACAGGAACCGGTCCTACCGGGGGCAGCGAAGTTGACATTGATCGTTCCTAAAGGAGGTCTTAAAGAAGAATCTCTCCATGGATCCAAACCGGTCTGCCCCGTTTGGCCACTAGAATGGTGCAGTAGTTGCTTCAACTTCCCTTCTCGGACCAACTAGTCCAAATGATCCCACAAATTCCTGCAGTCTTCCGTGGTGTGCCCCTGATCTTGATGATATTGCCAATAAAAGCTTTAATTGCGCCTCAAGGGGTTTCCGGTCATCTTATTTGGCCATTTGAAGAATGACTCGTTCTTAATCTTCTCTAGAACCTGATGCACCGGTTCTCGGAATACTGCATTAACGGTCTGGGTGTTGGTAGACCCTGATTGTCCAGCAAAATCTCTCTGGGGTCGGTTATTATTGAATCGGTCCGACCTGAAATCCCTCCTCTCTTGAAGGATAACCTTAGCCTTTCCTTTACCCAATTGTTGATCTTCCTCAACTCTTTTATACTTGTCAATATGGTCCATAAGTTGGCATAGGCTGGTCACTGGTTTTCTTGTTAAAGACTTCCTTAAACCATGCTCGGTTGGGAGGCCACTCTTGAAAGTACTAATGGCGACATCTTCAAAGTCACCCTCTATCTCATTGTACATCTCCTAGTACTTGTCCGAGTATGTTTTCAGGGTTTCCCCTTCTCGCATGGACAAAGACAGTAGGGAGTCTAAGGGTCGAGGGACCCTTGTACATGTGATAAAACGAGAGCCAAATGCCCAAGTGAGCTCCTTGAAGGAATTTATAGAACTAGTCTTCAAGCCGTCAAACCATCTCATCGCCATGGGTCCCAAACTGGATGGGAACACTTTGCACATCAAGGTTTCGTCCTTAGAATAGACAGCCATTTTCTGATTGAAATGGCTCACATGCTCTACTGAGTCTGTTCGCCTATTATAGATAGTGAATGTTGGCTGATGGAAACGCTGAGGAGGAGCTACTTTTTAGATTCTACGCATGAATGGAGACTTGGCAATCTGGTTCAAAGTTTTTCTCATCGCATCATTTCCCAATCCTCTATGAATGGGGCTTTTGCATCGGCGTTCACTATGATACTCTTCTTCATATGAGAAGGATTCGCTAGGGGAAGTCCTTGATCTATGTCGATAACCACTATCCTTCTCATTGTCGGAGGAGGAATCAGACGGGGTTGGAGTTCGTTTTCGTTGTGCATGGCGTAATTTCTTCTTAAGCTAGTCGATTTCCCTTTGCATGGCTTTATTGTGTTGTTCTTAAGAGACGTGACTCCCAACTCGGGAGTGGCTTTTGCTTGTGTACATAACGTGCACGCTGCCCTCCCTATCTCTCCTATGTTCAAGATTGGCGAAAGGATTTTCATGTTGAGATGCCATGGATTCTGCCTGATGTGAGCCAGAATTTGCCATATTTGATTGTTGTTTTCACTATCACACAAGTTCTTTCTCACAGATGGCGCCAATTGTAGGGTCCCGATTTGTGGCCCAAACCCAAAGTATATGGGATCTCGGCCCAATGAACCCAATACAATAAATTTGTAGAGAGTGGATTAAAGAACTTGGCCCTAATGAATTGAACAACAACTAATATGGAATTTAAATGACAATCAGGCACTAACAAGATGTATTGATATCAATAGACTTTCAGTCTAAAGAGCCCTTAATTATATATATTGATCACAGTTAAATACAGAGACAATTTTGATTACTACAGTGTTCTCTCTCCCCTTTTTTTTTGGGATCCTTCTCTTACGAAGAATCCTTCCCATTATATATCCTCCTCCGGACCATCCTCATCCTACACCTGTTGATCATTCGAGCCTTTACTTGAGTACTTGTCCCATCAAACATCATCTCTAGTTTTCTGTGAGTTACGGTAGCTAAGGTAGCACTGTTTAGAAGTCTTCTCCACATAAATGCGGCCAGAAAAATAGCTGCAATGCATTTAATGCGGTGGTGGTAACTTTCCCTTAGATATTTTTAGGTCTCCTTCCTTCTTGTATGTTCATGAGGCATATCCCTATCATTGAAGCTTCTTGGAAGGTCACTTTAATTGCTAGATTACATACTTTGAACCATGTTCATCAATTCTGAGGAGGAGCTACTTCTCGGACAACCTTTCATTTGCTCCCTACTTATAGGACTTGGTCTGGGACTATCTAATAATTATTTGCTCCTCCTCGGACCCATCTATTTCCTCAGATAAATCCCAAGGCCCAATATACGATCTTGGGCCCTTGCCCCTACATTTAATTTATATGAGAAAAAATTAATCAAATATCTTGTGAACAAGCTTGAGTTTGTTCACCAAAAGAAAAAGAAAAAAAAAAGGAAAAGAATTAAGCTTGTACAAATAATCTAACTTGATGATGAACTCAAACTCGGCTTGTGTTCAAAATAAAATTAAGAGAGTAAATCAAACCAATCTCCCTTGAGGTTTATCAATATGACACTAGCTCCCCCTATTAAAGTTTTTATTAATGCAACAATAATTCCATATCCTCTTACAATGTTCCTTCTCTAAAGGAATAACATATTTGTTTATTTAAAAAGAAAAACTTACTATACAAACCTTAAGAGCTGAGCGCAATACAAGCCAAAGATCTTTGGTGATTACAATTGGGAATTTCAACATCCTATTGTTTAGCGTATGGCTCAATCCATTATATTAATGCAACAAGTAAATCCATGATCTTTCACAATGTTACTTCTCTAATGAAAAAATTCATTTTTTTTTACTATAAAAAGCTTACCGTTCAATTATACAAATCTCATTAGCTGAGTTTTATACAAATATTAAATCTTTGATAATTTCAATTCAAACTAGGGGTGTCAAATGGGTGGGTTTGGGGTGGGTATAATTGGATTGAGTATATAAAACCCATTTATCCATTAAAACCCATTTAACTAATTATTTCTAACCCAAATTCAACCCGACCCAATTATAATGGGTAAACCTCAACTCACCCAATTACCAAAATACCACTAAAGTAAAAATGACCAAAGTACTCTAAAAATATTAAACAAATTTCTTATACTTTCTCACCTACCAAACAGTTGAAATCTACCAAAAATAAATAAAAAAATATAGAAAAGCCCTAAAAAAATCTTACCCCAAATCAAAGAAATACAAAGAAGCCTAACAAATCTAACGCCAACAGAAGCCATACTAAATTTCACCAAAAAAAAAAAAACAATTTGCACCAATTTTTTTTTTATTATTACTGTAGAATTTCACAATTATATTTTCAAATTAAACAAATAAAGTGGAAAAATTAGAAATTAACACTGCAAAAAAAAAAAAAAAAGGAAAAATTGACGAAGAAATAGTAAAAGAGTGTTTTTTTTTTTTTTTTTCTTTTTCTTTTTTTTACGGTGTTCTTCCATCAATCCTGAGTGTTGACATTGGCGCTAGAGTCGATCAAGCACTTCGCGACTTCGATCCAGCCGTGGAGCGATGCCACGTGGAGCGGCGTGCGGTTGTCGTAGTCCCTAGTATGCACCAGCGTCGGATCTTCCTCTAGAAGCTTCCAGACGGCTCCGACGTCGTTTAGGTGCGCATACCAGAGAATCGAAGAGGTCCGGCTCACTCTCGCTTTCTCCTTCTCCTTCGACTGCGACTGCACTGACGTGGAGCCTCCGCCTCCACCTCCATTGAAGAGCTTCATGCTCAAAGAGAAGCACAGAGAGTGAGGGAAAGAGAGAGGCTAGGGTTTGAGTAGAGAGAAGAAGATGATGGCTAGGTTTGAAAAGAAACACTGAAACAGGCTGGGATTTTTTTTTTTTTTTAATTTTAATTATGGATAGGTTGAGTTAAATTTGGGTATATTGTTTTTGGGTTAAATGGGGTTCAATGGGTTTTTAGTTAAAACCCAATAATCACTGGGTCTAATCAGGTTGATGCCCATTTAACCCAATTAATAATTGGGTGGGTTTGGGTGGGCAAATGGTTTGGGATTATTTTGCCACCCCTAATTCGGACTTTCAAACATCCTATTGTTATAGCGTATGGTTCAATCCTTAGTTTTTTTTTTTTTTTTTTTTTTTTTTTTGAGAAACAAACACGCACACAAGGGAGAGAGAAAGAGATTCTAACACAAAGGCACATTATAACTCTACTCAAAAGCCATGATAACTTTTAAGGAGCTTAATCCTTAGTATAAAGATGTAATGTTTAGTAGTAAACTTTAACATGCTATATATAATAAAAAAATTTAGGCCTCCTATTAAAAAGTTCCCTAAGGGCTCATGATAATGAATAATAAATACAATTAATTTTTTTCACTTTCTAGAAACCCTTAACAAAAATAAATTTGTATTTGTCATTTTCTGTTAATTTAGATGGCAACATGAGGTATTAAACTTGCAAAGTTGCCATTTAATCCAAAGGCCAAAAAAGACACCTTAGGGTTTGGATTAGTTGCAAACTAATCCCATGTGCTATCACATTTGAATTATTGATCCATGAGTTTTAAGAATTGTCCCAATGGCAACTTGGTGTGCACATGACCTCTTTACTAAAAAAAAAAAAAAATCATTTAAAAATAACACATGCACATAATTGATATGGGTGAGTCAAATTGAACAATTTTTAAATTTCAGAGGCCAAAAAGACAAAATTGATAACATAAGGTACCAGTTTGCAACTGACCCAAATCGGAAGGGGTCTTTTTATATTTGACCATAATCCAGAATACAAGAATGTAAGAAAAGTTGGTAAGGTAAACTAATAATGGCCTTAACTAGACAGAAGCTATTTTGTCATTTATTGTATTTATTTGTTACATATTTATTTAAGAGCACTGTAGTTATAGTCTAGTGAGAGCATTCCCATTAAGGATGCTAAAAGTGCCATATGCTAAATTTTAGCACCAATACACCAAAAAACCAACTCCATCAAACATTTCAAATCTCAAAAATTTTGAGATACTGCTACAGTGAGATTGTATTAATACAACCTCACTGTAGCACAAATCTTAAACCAAAAACTATTTTTTTATTCCAACAATAACTGTGCGTGTATTTGTTTTTTATTTTTTCCTTCTTTCTTCTCTCTCCTCTCTCACTTTCCTCTTCTCTCTTTCCCGTAACTTCTTTGTGGGTCTGATGGGTCTCGATGACTGCAAGTGGGTCTAGGTCCGACGGTGGAGGGTTTGACGGTGGTGGGTCCGGCGATGGTTGGGGTTGGTTGAGATCGTGGGTTGAGTTGGTTGAGGCTGTGGGTTGAAGATCGGGATTGAGGATCGGGGTTGAGGTAAGGATCGGGTTTGCTGGGGTGGTGGGTTTCGTGGCGGTTTTGTGGTGGGTTTTCTTTTTTTTTGGTGGTTGGGGGTTGAGGTTGTGGTTAGTGGTGGTGGCTGTGGCTGTGGCTGTGGCCGTGGTTAGAGGTGCTGAGCTTGAAAAGCTCAGGTCATGGAGGTTTTGAGAGCAAATATTAGAGAGAGGGAGAAGCTTCTCGGTTTGTGACATGGGTTTTTTTTTTTTGGTGGTTGGGGGTTGAGGTTGTGGTTGGTGGTGGTGGTTGTGGCTGTGGCTGTGGTTTATTAGTGATGAGCTTGAAAAGCTTAGGCCATGGAGATTTTGAGACCAAATATCAGGGGGAGGGAGAAGCTTCACCGGGTTGAGAAAGATGGAAAGACAGTGGGAGAGAGAGATAGGGGGAGAGTGAGAAATAATAAAAAATAATAAAGAAATAATATTTAAATGAAGTGTTAAAAAAATAGAAGTTTTGATGTAAGAGATATTGTAAAGTGGTGTGTTATATGTTATAAATATAGGTTTTGAGATGGTAAATGCTAAATTTTTTAAAAGTCTTGATAAGAATGCTCTGACAATATGCTCTCCTTTACGAGGAGAACTAGGATTCAAATAATTCTTCCATCATTGTTGTAACTATTCGATAATCAAATAAATTAGGCTAAAATTCATCCCTAAGCTTTACAAGAAGTTTGGTTTTCATCCCTAAACTTTAATTTTTTTCCCCCTAAACTTTTGTAAATGAAAGCTCAAATATTGTGAAACACTATAGCAAATTTAGACCCCCAATTTTAAATTACGGCTTAATTACTTTTACTCTAACTTAACTAAGTGCTGAACAAGAATAAATGAGTCGTAATTAGGGGTGGCAATTTGGGTTCGCGAGTTGAGTTCTTGTTGTGTCGAGCCATGAGTACTCTGCTATATGGGTTAACTCGAACCCGACATGTTTAGTAAACGTGTCAAGAATTATCAACCCTAACTCGACCCGTTTATTAAATAGGTCGACCCGACACGACATGTTTAACCAATTTAATTGATAAGTCATGTAAAATTCAATACAAATGACCCATTATAAATTTCCACATTTCTAAAATTAAAATACAATTACAATCATAAATATAGTAATATACATAAAATTACAACAAAAAATTAAGCAATAATAACAAAATTTAATATATTTATTATCTAAATGGGTTAGATGGGTTCACATGTTGAACACGAACATGACCCGTTTATTAAACGGGTCAGTCGTGTCAATCTAAATATGACCCGAACTCGTTTAACCTTAACCCATGACTTGTTTGTAAACGGGTTAGTCATGTCAGGTTCGTGGGCCGTGTCAGATTTTGCCACCCCTAGTCATAATAAAATTGGAACACTACTCTAAGGTATAAGCATGTACAATAAACAATAAATGTAAAGCTTAAAGAGTAAGGAAGAGAAATGCAAACACAAGATAACATTGAGATGTGTTATCGAAGAGAAAATTGAAGTACTCGGTGAAAAATCTCTCCGCAACCTTCCAAGCCGAAATCGATTCACTAGTGAATAAAGTTAAAGTACACGAATATCAAAAAATCCTCCAAGCCAAATCTACCCAATGTACTTGAACCCTTCAAGTTCTAGCTACTAACGGGTTTCACGGAGCCATGTTTTCACTAGTTATCTGGATCCCGTAATTAGCTCCAAATTGCATCCGCCACTTAATGGCTTCTTCTAGTGCTTCCCATATTCACCAAAACTTCTCTTAACACTTAGATTGGGTGAGGTAAGTGTTTGAACTAAGAACCTCTCAAGGATGTGTAGATGGAGAGGTAGCAGTAAAGGAAAACTTTAGAAAAAATGGTGTAGATGATTATGGGTATACAATCTCTAACTCTTAAGTTTTTAGCTAGGGTTTTTTCTCTCAAAAGTTTCTTAGAAAAACTCCTTACAATTTCGTGGGTAATGAGGGCTTATATAGTGTTGGTAAAGGTATGAGAAAAAGCACACTCAAAAAGATCTAGGTAAAGAGTTTCGCAGGTCACTTGCAACTTGGCTTGAGTTGTAAAGTGACTCAAAATCCAGCCTGGCAAAGGGACTCTTCAAATTCTAGCATGTGCTTCTTACATGGCCTTTTGCAGGTTAGCACTCGCAAGCTAGTCGCGAATTCTTCATCTTCACAGAACTTCACCAATCTCTCTCACACACAACCCTTACATTAAATTTGACAAAAAATACAGGAAAATGATTAAACATAAATACAATCAAATTTGACACAGAATTAAAGCTAACATAAAAATATAGTTGTAAATTACAACTTTATGGTTAACATTTTACTTTATGTCCTCTCATTCATATTTGTTACCTTTATCCTATGTGGCCTAACAAAAAGCTAGTATGTTATTTTTTTAGCATTAAGGGTTCGTTTAGATATCGCTTATTTTGCTGAAAACTAAAAATACTGTAGTAAAATAATTTTTAAATATGTGAATAGTATCGTGAGACCCATTTTTAATGAAAGTTTTGTTGAAAAAAAAGGTTTGGGGTCTCGTGAATAGTGTACGGGACCCACTGAACAGTGTATAATCACGTGAAAACTGACTTCTTAAAAAAAATATAAAAAATATGAAACGTGAAATGCAATGACGTGGACGTATATCCAAACGGATACTAAGTGATTTGGCTTAGACCAAACTTCTTCTTTTTTTTTCTTTTTTTTTAATTAAAAAAATGGTTGACCAAATGGCATCTAACAGTTGGTCACATGTTAGAAAAAGGCCAAAGTAATGCTCACTCAAATCTCCTCTTTGCTGATGATAGCTTGATTTTTTGTCGAGCTAAGGAGAGTGAATGCCAAAGTTTGTTACAGGTATTAGCCACATATGAAAGAGCATCGGGGCAGCAAATTAATAGGGCCAAGACTACAGTTTTCTTTAGTAAATCTACATCAAGAGAAATGCAAAATCTAATCAAGGATATGCTTGGAGTTACAGTGATACAACATTATGAGAAGTATTTGGGCTTCCCCTCTCTTGTTGGTAGGAATAAAAAGGAGAGTTTTACTCACATCAAGTAACAAATATGGAAGAAATTACAAGGGTGGGAAGCTAAGCTTTTATCTCAAGCGGGTCGAGAAGTTTTGATCAAGGCTGTTGCACAAGCCGTACCCACCTATACTATGAGTTGTTTTAAGCTTCCTATTACTCTATGCCATGAAATAGAAGCCTTGATTTGTAGGTTTTTTTGGGGTCAAAGGGGTGATCGTAGAAAAATTCATTGGACCAAGTGGCAAGACTTATGTAAACCAAAAAACCAAGGTGGTATGGGGTTTAAAGACCTCGCTTTGTACAATGATGCATTGCTGGCAAAACAAACTTGGAGGTTATTACATGACACTCAATCCCTTTTTTATAGAGTGTTCAAAGCCAAGTTCTTCCCAAACTCCACGATTTTGGAAGCAAAATGTCCACAAAGTGCATCTCATGCTTGGAAGAGCATAATCAAAGGAAGGGATGTGATAAAACGGGGTGGGCTATGGCGTATTGGAGCTGGATATTCAGTGCAAGTGTGGGGTGATAACTGGCTACCTAAACCTGGATGTTCGAAAGTCATCACACCAATGGCAAAGGGTTGTGTGACAACTAGGGTGGGAGACCTCATTGACCAAGAGAATAGGACATGGAATGAAGACTTAATTGATAGAACTTTCTATGATTTTGAAGCCTCAACGATCAAAAGCATCCCATTGTGCCGATCCTTACAAAATGACATCCTGATCTGGCCTTTTAATTCGGACGGTGTATACTCGGTCAAGTCGGGTTATAAATTTCTGCAAGATTCATGCCTAGCCCGCCAACCAAGTTCTTCAACGCCAAACCCCCTGCAACAGCTCTGGAAAAAGCTTTGGAGTCTTAATGTCCCAAATAAGGTGAAGCATCTGTTATGGCGAGCTTGTAAGGACTCACTCCCCACCAAAGCAAATTTGATGCAACGTAAAATCGTCCCCAACAACTTTTGTGAGATTTGTAAGCAGCATGAAGAGGACACACTTCATGCTCTGTATCACTGCCCCGAATTATAGAGCATATGGACGGCGACTCCATCCTGGAACCAAGCTACCTTCAGGCAAAGCACATGCTTCTCTGACTTTATTGTTTCTGTTTTTGTAGGTCCGAATGAACCCGAGCCTCTCATGGTGGTATTATGGAACTTGTGGAAGCGTAGGAATAACCTTCGCTTGGGCAAGCCTACAATACCTCTAAATAAGGTACTGGAGCACTCTCGGGAGCAACGGATTGAGTCCTACTCCAGCCCCTTAACATCAACAACATCGACGGCCAAGCAACCAGCTAGGTGGACACCGCCTCCCGATCATTGGTACAAACTTAACTTCGACAGTGCCACATTTGCCGACAAAGATACAGCAGGAATTGGGATCGTGGTGCGCAACAGTGACGGTCTCGTCATGGCATCCCTAGCACAACAAGTCCCACTGCCACCTTCAGTTATAGAAGTCAAGACCCTAGCTGCAAGGCGGGCTCTAGAGTTTGCTTTGGAGCTGGGTTTTGAGCGGATCATTCTTGAAGGAGATTCTGAGTCTTTGGATAAAGCTTTGAAGACGGAGTGCAGTAACTTTACAACGTACAGGCATCTAGTGCAAGATATTCTTTTCCTCAGTACACACTTGTCTGAGTTTAAAACATCTCTTGTATGTAGACAGGGTAATAATTTAGCGCACTCATTAGCAAGAAAATCGCAATATTTATCACATATGTCAGTCTGGATGGAAGATGTACCACCAGACCTTTTATCTGTACTAGAGGCTGACTTCACTAGCCTTCATTAATAATACAATGGTCTCTTTCTCAAAAAAAAAAAAAAAAAAAAAAATCATCCTCTCGTTTGGGTATCACTTCTCCTTCACCAAGCTCAACAATCTAACCAAAGGGCTCAAAATTGACACTATTTTAGACTCAAAATCCTCTAATGTATTTGACTAGTAGTGTAAAAATAGCGGTTTCTATAAGTGAAATGTTAGTAAGGACCAAAATTACAGTAAGTTTAAAAAAATACGGACCAAATGAAAGGTATGAAAACTTGAGATCAAATAAAAAATTGCTCATGTTAATGGATGCTCTAAGGACAATGATTAGTTTTTTTTTTTAGAGAGAGTTTCAATTTATGACATTTGTTCCTAATGATAGCTTTTTATTATCAGACTAAGATACTAATCAGTTTTTAATGTAAGCGGGAACAGAACTCCAGATTTCTTATACAACCATTAAAAACTTTATCAGTTGAGCTAACTGGCACCCATAATAAAAACAATTGTTAATAAACCATAATAAGAAAATTTTAATATCATTTTTATGAAAAATATAAAAAATTATCAACAACATTTATTATTTGAGTTTGATAAAATAGTGTAATTAAATGTGTGTTTAAGGGTTAATTTGTTTTTTTTTTTTTTATAAATATTTATTATTTAACCCTTTTCTCAATAAAATATTTTTAAAAATAGTTTCTATAACATTTCTCGCATAAAATGATGGCCAAGTGTTTTTGCTTAAAATTTAATGCGAGGTATGAAGTCAACAAATTGAACACAACTGGAAACCAAAAAGAGATTTTCTTTTGTAACGTCAAGGGGCCGGCAGTTGAGTAGTTGACCACGCAAGGAGGAAACTGGGCCCCGCTACATTTCCTTTCCATTCAGATTCCAGAATGACATTTTTTTTCTTTCTTTAATAATAAAATTTAATATAATAAAGTATAAATACTGCTTCCAATTTAGACTAAAATAAAGATTAAACAACACAAAATAAAAAAGTTTAAACAAAATCTTTCTTCTGTTCACACATTCACAGCTTCGAAAGCAGAATTAGAAGGTACATTTCATAATTTAATGCACAAACTCTGACTTGTCTCCGTACTGTTTGAATTTTGAACTAACAATATATCAAAAGCGTAGAAGAGGCAAAGGAGCAGTGAGTTACAAGAAATACAGGCTCAAAGTCATAAAAAGAGAGCAAAAAGTCATTGCAGCTTTGGATTCTTGTTTAGCAAGAGAAAATCAAGGGACCTTTTTTGGTTGTAGGAACTGGAGAGATGCACGGTGGTGTTGATGTCTGGTGGGCTCAGTCAATGCTTTTTCTTAACCAAAAGGTACTTTCTTAAGATGCTGTTTTAATCTCTTTTGTTCTTTCTTCTAAGTTGTAGTTGTAATGGGTGTTTCCTTTTCTGCAACTTTAGCTTCCATAATCATATTGCTTAGCTGTAATATCTTGTGGCTTGTATTTACTTCATCTGGGTTGTTGTTGGATTCTTCTGGGTGTTTTTTTATACTCTAAAGTTTCTTCTTTTATTCATCTTTGATGGGCTTTTGGGGTACTTAAGGTTTCTTGTTTGCGAATTCTGATGGAGTTGTGAAGTGGGGTTGCAGAAATTTTGGTTGGTTTTTCATGTCATTACATAATTTGGATGTTCGAATCCTTGATAGTAGGATTCTGAATTGGACTTGTTTATAGCATAAGCTTCATAACATAATTGAATAGGAACCAAAAAGAAAACTTGTTGAAAGTTGGAATTTTGGGATAGTTTCATTTTCTTAGTTCATTTTGATATATATGGAATCTAGTACTCTCAAGAATTCACTGGTTGAGCACTAACACTCTGCTCATTATCTAGGAATTTATGTGCGCTTATATGAGCTGGGGTGTTGGGTAATTTCTGGGTTCTGATTTATAGTTCTATGGTTGATGCTAGTTTAGAAGAATTTCAAGTGGATTGATCCAGTATGAGACTTAAGAATTGGGTGAATAACGGAGTAATTATCATTCAAGGGAGATTGCAGAAGATGATGAAGTGTATTTGTTCAGGTGAGCAATTGAAGGTAGATGAAATGGTTCATTCATCGGAGTCCTTAGCAACTCGGGACTATTCAGCAAGTGGCTATTCATCCCGAGCTGGTGAGATGGAAACAAAGGTGGACAATAGCAACATTGAAGAAGCAGAGTGCTCTCTTCGTGAGAGTGGTTATCTGAACTATGAGGTTAGTTATACCTATTTTTGCTGATCTCTTGCCTTTTCTGTTGTATTTTTGTTTATCTGTTATATGTAAACTAAGAGCCTGTCTGGTCATACTAGGAAATTTTTTATGGTTACGTTTTCACTTTATATGATCTTCAATGAACAAATTGAGCATTATAATGGGAAAATTTATAGATATGATTTATTCATTCATTGTAGTAAATACTTCAACCTGTTTTTGATTGCTCCATTTAAGATATGGATTTAAATTATATGAAAGACAAAATGAAGTAGTCAAGTTCATACGAACCAAAAAGGCCATAAGTCTTTGTTTTACTGTTATTTAGCTGTACATTTGTAAAGTCATTTTGAGGTGGGAGTGACTCTGACAATGAGAATTCCTTAGTTGGTTTATCCTGTTTTAGATAGATTTGCCTTTTTTTTTTTCTCTGGATGGTCATTGGTTACAGTTATATTAAGGGCAGTACATTGTAATAATAAACCAAATGAATTCTTTTAAAAAAAAAAATTGGCAATTCCAATATTCTATGGTAAAGATAGCTCTCCAATGATGCCTGAGACTATAGTATATATGTCTAATTTGAAGAGATCATGAACACAATAAAATTTTGCTATGCTGGAATCATGGAATCTCTACTAAATTTGTTGAATAATGGATTTATTTTGTTCCATGAAACTTCAAAAATTTGTTGTGTTACTACAACCCATTCCTTCACCTAGGCATTGGTTGCAGTGATGCAACGTCTTTTGTCTATTGGTTGAGTACTTGAGTTGCATGGGAGTGGGGTTCAGGGGGTTCAATTAGTTCATGACATGTGCTATTTTCCATGTAACTTGTGATCTCTCCACTGCATTTTCAATGGATGTATCCAAAGTTGGGTGGTTGAATGTATGATATTTTATCTTTGATCTCCATGTTTTCCATAACTGAAGAACTAGTTATTTTGGGCATGTTGATCTACTAGAACCAGGACTTAAACAGGAATGCTATTGCTCCAAATAATTTCTTTCATCGATATTGATAATGTACCAATTTGATTTTCAGTAACTTGGTTATAATGGCCCATTCATACATGACATGGAAATGAAAACATGTGACTCAGTTTCTCATAGGAGTTAAGTCCCTTATATTTATTGATATGATGTAAATATATTATATGCTTTTCCTTGAGATTCTTTATAACAGGGGCTTCTTGAAATTTCAGCCAATGTCCTCATATCTCTAGTTTTTGCATGGTTATGGCTAGACTATATGGTATTCTGCAATCTGGGCTTGCTTTGAATCTTTTTAGAATCTTCTTTACAAATTTTTAAGGCTAAGAAAAATGTCTAACTTCTTTAGGAAGCAAGAGCTTTATTAGGAAGGCTTGAGTATCAAAAAGGTAACATAGAAGCTGCACTTCATGTATTTGAAGGAATAGACATTGCTGCAGTTACCCCCAAGATGAAAGTCTCCATTTCTAGAAGATGTGAATACAATAGACGCCATTCACAAAGTGATGCTGCCCCACTAATGTCTATGCATGCTGTTAGTCTACTACTTGAAGCTATTTTCCTCAAAGCAAAATCATGTCAGGGTCTTGGGAGGTTTGGAGGTATTCCCTCCATCTCAATTTGATTTCCACTTCCTGTTTATCTTTCTTCTCCTTATGTTGTTTCAATTATCTTTCAGATTGTCTTGTACATTTTTGGACTCATGAACTTGCAACGAACCAAGCAACATTTTCTTAACGGTCATTTATATTTAGAGGTCACAAGCGTACTGAATCCCATGATCAGTTTTCTTTACTAAATTAGGAATTTATGTATTGTGTAATAAATCGACCAGTATAAAGTAATTATTTAGGTGATTTGTGCATTACAAGTTATCCCTCACCCCCCCCCCCCTCCCCCAACCCCCCAAAAAAAAAAAAAAAAAAGATTGTGCTTGTTGTGGGCTCTCTCTCTCTCTCTCCCTCATCTTCCCTGCCAAGGATCACATAGAAATGAAAATTTTAAGGTTTCTGAGATGGTTTGTTTATAAAATTACTGCATGGCTAACCTTCCTTCCTAACCCATTTTCACAGAAGCTGCTCAGTCTTGCAAAGTAATTTTGGACACTGTTGAATCTGCATTACCAGAAGGCTTGACTGAAAACTTAGCATCAGATTGTAAATTACAAGAGACTCTAAACAGAGCTGTCGAATTGCTTCCGGAGTTATGGAAGCTTGCTGGGTCTCCCCAAGAAGCTATCCTATCATACAGGAGAGCTCTACTTTATCATTGGAATCTTGACACAGAAACTACTGCAAAGATAGAAAAAGAATTTGCCATTTTTCTTCTGTATAGTGGTTGTGATGCAAACCCCCCAAATCTTCGTTCACAGATGGGAGGCTCCTTTGTGCCAAGAAATAATTTAGAGGAGGCTGTTCTTCTGTTACTGATTCTACTAAGAAAATTTGTTCTTAAAAGGATTGTATGGGACCCATCAATCATTGATCACCTTTCTTTTGCCCTATCTGTTTCAGGGGAATTGAGGGCCCTAGCTCATCAGGTTGAAGAATTGCTTCCAGGGATCATGGATAGAAAGGAAAGATATAGCACTCTAGCTCTCTGTTATTATGGGGAAGGCGAAAACATGATTGCTTTGAATCTTTTGAGGAACTTTTTGCATGATAGAGAGAACCATGATTGCATACCAGAGTTATTACTGGCTTCAAAAATTTGTGGAGAGAATTTGGTTTGCATTGAGGAAGGGATTAATTATACTCACAAAGCGCTTTCTGGACTGCAAGGAAAATGCAGCCAAGTGTTTAGTGTTGCAAACTGCTTACTGGGTGTTCTATTGTCAGGTAAATCCAGATTGGTTGCTTCCGATTCTGAGAGGATTTTGAAGCAGTCTGAAGCAATTGAAGCACTGGGAACTGCTGAGAGAACAATGAGAGAAAGAGATCCAAGCATTGTTTTTCATCTTTGTCTAGAGCATGCTGAACAAAGGAAATTGGATGTAGCACTTTATTATGCAAAGCAGCTGTTGAAACTTGAGGCTGGCTCTAGTGTTAAAGGGTATATCCTTTCGGCACGGATATTGTCAGCTCAAAAACGGTTCAGTGATGCAGAGACACTAATTAATGCTGCTTTAGATCAGACTGGGAAGTGGGATCAAGGAGAACTGTTGCGAACTAAAGCTAAGCTCCAGATTGCACAGGGTCAGTTAAAGAATGCCATAGAGACATATACTCATCTTCTTGCTGTTCTTCAAGTTCGGACCAAAAGTTTAGGTGTTGGGAAGAAGCTTCTAAAGGTATGGTGTTTGGTGGGCATCCACGTTAGGTTTGTGCCCTTGTAATTAAATGTTGAAATATAGAATCATGTTTTCATTAACTTGAAAATGTGTCCAGATGGACCTTCTTTTCATTTATTGAAACAGCTTTGCATATTTCCTTCTGTGACTAAGAAAATATTTTACAGTGAAACAAAGGAGTGTAAATTTTGAAGCATATATGACATGTCTTTTTATAAAGAAATTATTTTCCCTTATATTTTGGTTAGGAATTTTGATTTGCTATTCCCTATTTGTAAAAGATAGAGAATATGTGCAGGCTAAGTATAAAAGCCTCTCTTTTTTTCTTTTTCTTTTTTTTTTTAAATAATGGAAAGGAGATTAGCTTAACTTTGATCTATGCACCCAATTATTATTCCCAGAAGACCGTTTTGAGGTAGCAAATGACCTACTTTTGTTACAATTTTCTCTTACAGAATAGGAGAAATCATGACAGAAGCTTAGAAATGGAAACGTGGCATGATTTAGCTAATGTCTACACAAGCTTGTCACAATGGCGGGATGCTGAAGTCTGTCTTTCAAAATCCCAGGCTATCAATCCTTATTCCGCTTCTAGATGGCATTCAACAGGTAAGTTCTCATTCAATCACTACTTTTATATTTAATTTGTATATATCTTGAATTTCCTCTTAGCTTTTATGTTCTTATTTTTTAGTTCCCTTCTACTCAATAGCCCTTAGAGACATGGGACATGGTGCAAATTGCTTCATTTTAGAATGATGTCAAGACATGGTGCCAAAACTCAAGTTGCTTGATATAGAGTAGAACTGTATCTGGAATTATTTCTCGTTAAAATTGCTATCAAAGTCTTTTTTTTTTTTTTTTGATAATTCGATAGTTATAATAGGGGAGAAGGGGGATTTGAATCCTGGATATTTTCACTGGAAACACCAAGAGGTACCAACCAGTTGAGCAACAAGGCTCTTGGCACTATCAAAGTTTAATCAAGTCTCTCTTCCTTGAGTATTTTGAAACAATCTTATGGGGTGTCCACTGTTCATATGCAAAAATATTTGATTATATTGTTGATTAAGGAACCTAAAACTTGGTGACTTGTTAGGTTTACTCTATAAAGCCAAGGGTCTCCACCAAGAAGCCCTGAAATCATTCAGGAAAGCATTAGATGTTGAACCCAACCATGTTCCAAGCTTGATATCCACAGCATGCATCCTTCGAGAGCTCGGAGGCCAATCATTGGCAGTTGTGAGAAGTTTTCTAACTGATGCACTTCGACTAGACAGAACAAACCCTTCTGCCTGGTACAATCTTGGGCTTCTCTACAAAGCTGACATTGGAGCAACACAGCTAGAGGCTGCCGAATGCTTTGAGGCTGCTGCGCTTCTTGAAGAATCCGCGCCAGTTGAGTCCTTCAGATGACCAAACTACACGCACACTTTCTCTATGACCCATGTATTATATTGTAGATTAGACTACAATTTTTATTTTAACTTGATGATACCCATTATAAAAAAGAGCCAAAGGAAATAGAAGATGTTTGATAATTAAATTGCTTCACTTGAAATGTTATTAGCATCTTTTACCCTAGCTATGTCTTGAGGTTTATTGATGAGTGGACTATAATGAATTTTGCGTTATTGTTGTATGATGAACATTAGAAGGGAACGTATTTTGCATGTTCAATTCACATTCTAGTTTAGGAAGTTCATGAAATCTCTTCTATTGACCTTTGCTGTTCTGTCATCTGTGGCACTGACATTAACAGTACTTCTCGACTCATTCGAGTTGGTCCACTTCCCATGTAAAATAACTGGTGCAGAACATGTTAACAATCAGATATTAGAGCTCCATCCTTAGGGAGATGTATAAGCTTCATATGATCATAACTGATGCAAACTGTTAGCAAGGATTTCAACTCAAGGGAGGCAAAATTAAAAGAAAAGATTGTAAGTTAAATTAATCTAAAAAATAGGAATCAATACTAATAACAAAATAAATAAAAAGCTATATGCTAATATATTTGTCATACAAAAGCTAATGTAAAATTTTAATATATTTTTTCATAATTTCAATTAACTATAAATATATATTTTATATCATTATAATAAAGAAAATAAAATAATAAATTCATTGCTCATAACTATCAGATTAAGAGATTAGTTTAAATACATAAAGTTTAAACATATAACTTGATTTTTCAAGAAAAAATTTAAAAATAAAATTAATGTAAAAAAGTTAAGAATATAACAATATACCTGTAAAGTTGAATACATACCTCATTGTTTTGGTTGCTTTTGAAAATTTTTAAATACTTCATTTTTATAATTAAAATGGGGATATTTAAAGTTTTGAACATTAGAAATACCAAAAATGCTAATTGAGTTATATAGTTCTTGAACCAAAAAAAAAGATACTTCTAATACAATATTAAATGAATAAATATAGGAGTTTTTATTTTATTTTATTTTTTATTTTAATTGTGAGACACCTATTTCAGTCCTTACTTGCGGTTAGAAAGGTAGAATATGTGGGAAGCAAAGAGTTTTAAGTAGGAATGTGGGACCTACTAATTGATGTATGAAGTTTCTAACTGGTGTACAGCAAAATTGCAAATTCTGCAATAAACTTTTTGTTTTACTGAAATGCAAAAGACTTGTACAGCTACACCTCTACACTGCACTATAACTCGACCCCCCTTTGACAGCGCTAAGGGTTCACGTCACTGTCTATCTAATAAATATCAATTCAATATACCATTTTGATATATTTTATGGAAAAAGTTTTTTCCTAAATTGGTTTGGAATATATATATATATATATTTCTCCGCTATAAGGACTGATAAAATCATAGTCACATAAACTATTTTATGAGTTATGACTTGTTTATTTAAATTATTATGTGAATGGTTTTATGAGTCAACATAATAGATTAGAAAAAATTCATCCAAATTAATTTGAAGGAAAACTTTGTTCATTCTATATTTTATATGACATTCATGTGTATTAGTACATCTTGTTCATTCTATTTAGACACCTCATTTTATAATCTTGAAATAGTTTTTTTTTTTCTTTACAAATATACCCAAAATGTAAAATGATCATTTTACATGTGAATAAATTCCCAAAATTGACCTAGAGGTGAATTTGGTTTGCAATTTTCGTTGATGCAACATTTACCAAATTATTTTAGATACGATGAATTTAAGAGCCAGCTTAATAAGATTTTTCATGGGTGCAACACATTAAAAAAAAAAAAAACATAACTTTATTATTATTGAAAAGCATCCATAAAGAGATTACAACTTCTATTATTATTGAAAAGCATATGTGTAAAGTCAATCCAATATTGCAAGGAGCATTGATTCCAAATGACAGTAATATCTGGACGTCACATGGGAAATTTAATGATGTTTATTCAGACCTTTCAAATCAATATCTGCTATAAATTAAATTCTATCACATCAGAGCATGCAAATGGCAAAATAAAAGCTACATTTTTTTTTTTTAAGAATGCGGTTTCAAATTTTATAAAACTAAATCAGTCAAAATCTGCTAAAAGTACATCAGCAACTTGTGGTGGAACATTTTCCATCCACACCGAAATACCATCAATAGTTTTTGTGTGTTTTGCTAAAAAATGAACAACTGAGTTTCCTGACCTACGAATGTGAAAGAAAGAAACGCAATTACACAAAATTAAATAGTGCTTAATAGAAGAAATTAGATGATCAAAAGAAGATATAGATTCCTCTTTACTTCTTAAGGCTGAAATAACCACCTCCGAGTCTCCCTTGACAATAAAAAAGGGTAGGTTGAGGTCCATGGCAAGGATAAAAGCTACATGACTGTCCATGATAAAACAAATGCAAAAGTACCTGCATTAATTTCATCAAAATAACTCAACAAGCCCCACAAGATTGTAATATTTTTACTAGCTAAACCAAAACAAACCATATACATCCACAAGAGCAAGCTTCATAGACAATATTATTATTAAAAAAAAAAAAAAAAAGCATGTGATATAAGAAAGAAAATGATATGCTTCCTAACTCAAATCTGACTTGGTTTTACTTAAAAAAAATTATTTTTATATATATTTCATTTGTTAAAATTAAAAGAGGATGACCGTTTTGTTTCGTCTAAAAATATACCTATTAGATAGGAGTATTTACATACTCCTTAAGCAATGCTTCCGGCCCTCATAAAGAGAGTGGGGCTCACACTTTTTGTGAGACTTGAAGCACTGATCTAAGAATATGTAAGTTTCGTCTAAAAATATACCTATTGGATGGGAGTAATTACATACTCCTCAAGCAATGCTTCCAGCCCTCACAAATAGAATGGGGCTCACCTTTTTTGTGAGACTTGAAACACTGCTCTAAGAATATGTAAGTTTTAAGTATAGTAAAATTGGTTGAAAATTGTAATTAATTTTAGACCAACTCTACTCCTTCCTTGTCATCTATGCAAACTGGCCATAAAAGCTAAATAAGAGCGTTTTGTATTTCTTAAAAAAATTGATAATTATAATAGGAGTGATTTGAACTCTGGACGTTTCTTTAAAAAATAAAAACACACCACTTTCCAAACACAATGTCAATCAATGATATAAAATTATCATATTCCAAAGATAAAATTTCAGCAAACAAAATGTGCACATAAAAGAAATAGTAAAGTAGAGGAATCGGAGAAAGTGGAAGCAATGTGTCGCTTATGAGGGAAAGAGCGGTTGGTTATTGACATTGGTTGGTGTGGTTAGTGTAGTTTCCGAATTGGAGAGGTATTTGGATTTTTGACTAGGAAAAAGTTAACAAATGCTCCTAGTTTAGAAAATATTTTTAAAATCATTTTATGAAAAATATAATTAAATTTTTTTATATTTCTTATGAAAGTAGTATCAAAATTTTTTAAAATAATTTATTAATAATTGCTTTAAAAGCTCCCATTAACATGATAAAATTGGCACTTGCTATTTGGGTGGGGGTGGAGGGCTGCATAGTATTATCATGGTTCACCGGTGCACCCGGTAACCTCTCCTGTCCTAAAGAGAGAATCACAACCGTCAAATTGAAATACCTTTGTCTTTGTCTTTGGTTACTATAAATAAATCAGATATGTCAATCGTACACCCAATAAAATCTCAAAAAGTTTTATTTTTATTTTGTTCTCAAATTGGCGCCACACAGAAAATTCTAATTCTTTCTCAGAGTCAGAGTTTGCACCGAAATAAGGATTTCTCAATGTTGAAATAAACTTTTTTTTTTTTTTTTACTTTTCTTTTCTTTTCCGCTTTCCTTTTGGATTTTTCATGCTACTACTTGGTAAACCCTATAAACCCTACACCACACGGTTTTAGGGTTTTGTGTTACTCAGGTCGGTAATGACTTATGAAGTTAGTTTATACTTTATATATATATATATATTATCATCTTCCGTCCTCTTCTTTCTTATTGTTTTCCGAATACCCATTATTTTTCTCTTTTCAGGTATCTTCAATATGGTAGACCTTCAAGGACTAGTCAATGAGCTTGTCTCCAAGCTAAGAAGAAGGTAATGTTCTTTTATATATATATATATATATATATATATATATGTGTGTGTGTGTGTGTGTGTGTGTGTGTGTATATTAATACGTGGGTATGTACGTACGCTTCGATTCTTGGTTGAACCTTACGACTTCGGATATTATAAAAAAGAGGAAAAGAATATATGTGGTCTACTTTTACTAACTGATAGTTGGCTTAAAAAAATTGAGGCTAAGGTTTTGTTGTCGTTGTTCTGAGATATATATATATATATGTATAGATGATGATGTTGTTGGGTTGTGTGATGATGGCTGCAGGAAGGTTGAGGGTTCGCGTGCAACAGCTCGGCTGACAGCTGAGTTGCTTCGTTCAGTGATATCGCAATCGAAACTGCCGGCTACAAACCAGCCCGCCGCTCTCATTGATGCCGTAAGGGATGTTGGAGGAAAATTGATTGCTGCTAATCCCATTGGTAGGTCTTTTTTAATTTCTGTTTTGCTGCTTGAGATTTTAATCTGCACCAGAAGGAGAGGGTGAGTTTTGCACTCCCTCGTATATTGGGTCCTACTCCTACAAGTACACCCATTAGTATATAATTTATAGTATGATTTTGAAGGTTAAAAGTGTGTTTTGAGTTTAAAAATGCTATTTTGCAACAAAAACTCATCATAGCTTTTTAAAGAATCCTTAATGATGCAACCAAGCCACTTCTATAAGGAGTTAAGCCATGCTTTAAACCTGAAACTCTAGTATTTTATTAACTTTTGCTTTTGAAACCTCCTTAACCAGTGCTGTTAAAAAGCCTTCTTATATTAAACGGGTTATTTATTTTTTTGGAGATTTTTTCTGCCCTTGAATATTAATATCCAATATTTCGTATTGCTCTTATATAATTATAAGATTTTTTTTTTAATAAAAAATTCATCTCTATTTTAAGTATATTTGTTAGATCATAGTTGATAATTTGTTATTTGAAATTATAGATATCATTATAAATTCTTATAATATGTTATCATTGATATGGCTTATTTATTTACAGACAACTTTCTATAGTTACAACATCATTTTCACATACTTTTTTTTTTAACCTTTTTATAATTTAAAAAATAAAAATAAAAATATCTACAAATATGAGATTAAGGTTTCTTAAAAATATCGTAAGATGATAGTGCTAGAATTGTCAAGCTTGGTGGTCAGTGGTGTACATTGGCTGGTCTAGATCCCAAGTTTCCATATCACTCCTTAACTGTTTTGGACGCTTCATTAAAATCAATGACTCAGCTGAAAGACAATTTTGACCATTTGTCAAATTCACACAAAAAGAGTCAAAGCTTAGATTAGAGCATGCCTGTAATTCTAGGAGCATTGTAGGAAGCTTAGGTTATGAGTCTTTGGATTAGCCCAAAGAACACATTCCTAAGAGAACATGTTGGAATCATGTGTTCCAATTTGTAAAATAGGTCACATACAAGAAATCATGTCAGGTAGATATTTCAAGTAAGTTTAGGACTCCCTACGAGAACCTTTTTCCCTTCTACCCAATTTTAGGAGTAAATAGAAAGATATTGTAACTAATCTTGATTCATTAAAAATAAATGTTACCACTTAAGGATTTAAGTGCATATACCTATGAATTATTTGCATGTACTTGTTCATGCTTGTATGCATACAAATATACATTCGTTTATGAATAACAACTTGAGTAGTCTCAACAACTTGGATTAACTTCTTGAATATGTATACTTCCACATGCCCATTCGTTTGCACACACTTGTGTTATAGTTGCCTAAAGTTGATACCAATTGACTTTGGTTTTTCCTGTCCGCGATATATTTGAAAATTATGATTCGAAGTTATGCTCAGCTCTCTTACAAAAAATTTAGCTTGTTGCAAATTGATGAAAATTTTCTATCTTTTGGATTGCAGAGCTTGCTGTTGGGAACATTGTGAGGCGTGTTTTGCATATTATCAGGGAGGAGGATCATTCGAATGCAAGAGATGCTGTTGAAGGGTTTAGATTATCTGTAGGAGGTGATAATGATTATATAGTTGAGCAAGATCACCTAAATCTATCAGTTGCTGCTCAAAGTTCTCTGTGTCGACCTTCATTGCATTCCCTTTTAGAGCGTTCTCCTAACTCTGCAACAACTTACTTCACTGCTACTTCAGAGGATGATTCTGAAGAGAAAAGAAAATGTAAGCTATCACAGTGGCTTGTATTCAATGAACTCTAATTATGACATCAAATCAAAATATGAATTACGTTTCTAACTTTGAGAGATTTTTTTTTTTTTTTTTTTTTCTAGGTAATAGAATTTTATTGAAAAAATGAACATTGTATCGTATTCATGATGATAAACATTCTGGACATGATATATCATTGTTGATATATTACCTTGAGTTTACATAAATGTTAAAAAGGCATTATTGTTGTTTTGATTTAAAAAAAATATATAATCCAAAAAAAAATTATATCCTTTTTCAGCATTGGATCCAATTGCAAGGAGCTTGGAGTTTAGGCGTAAGGTCATCTCAGCAGTTAATGATCTCATTGAAGATATAAATACCTGCCATTTGGTGATTGCAGAACTAGCAGTGGAGCATATACATCCCAAGTAATTACTATTTAAACTTGATATTATCTTTCTCCATCAAGTAGCTTTCGTTAAATCTTTAAATTTACATCCAGAAACATTTTTCCCCTCTATTGCCACTTTGAATATGTTTATAGATGTTTTCTTTTCTGCTTATTTCTCCTACTGTAATAATTTTTTTGTATCTTGCAATGTTTGTTGCTCCAAACAAGATATAACAGAGGGTTTTTAATTTGGTATTACTCCTAATTATTTTCTTCTCTTGCATTTTCAGGAATAGTTCTTTTTTTTTTTTTTTTTCTTTTCCCCCTCTCTTAATTAATACCAATCAAGAAAGTCATAAAATCAAAACTTGGCTAGGCTATGGATCTCCTTATTCCTAGATCTTTGGACATTAATTATACTAGAACAGAAAATATTATGGATGTCTAACATCAAAACTATTTCTGCAATGTACTTATTTATTAGATAAATAGCCGCAATGAGTTGATCTACCAATAATTTTTCTCTAAACCTCTTGAGAGAAGCTATTGATATGCGAGAAGGAATGATGGGGGAAAGTAAAATATGTCAAAGAGGCACATCAATCATAAGCCAAAAGTAATTTCCAGCCCCCTCTAGGGGCCAAATGAGATAGCAGCTTGTCCTATTTTTACATGCCTGAACAGGTTTTGTCTGGATGTTTACAGGATTTGTACAAAAGCACAAAACTAGGCAACCTTGCTAGTTGGGTGTTCATGAATCCTCTTCAAGAAGGAAGCCTTCACTAAGACTGTTGATTGATCTCTTCTATTCCGTTAATTATATTCTATCATGTCATTTTAAAGTCTGTCCCCTGAATCTGGGTGGTACAATGCATCCCCAAGTTTTAGGAGATAGCATTTTATATGGATAATGTAGTGGCACTAAAATTTCAAATTGCATCAACCATGGTTGGAAAGTTTATGTGCCCATATCATCATTGGCAAGTTCATACTTTAGAGAGCTAATCAATCCATAAATAGAAAGCTCCAACAAATCTATATCACAATATGATCTGCATCAATGAAACTATATATTTCATTGTTTTCAGAATACCCTCTTTCAGCTTTCTGACTAGAGTAGATCTAAAAACCAGCTGTAGTTTTTCTATTTCTAGAAATCTTTCTAGTTGAAGTGGAGCTTTGCTTGATTTTTAGTCTCTCTAATTGGTTTTCACATATGGCTCTCTTTGTTAAAATTGTTTAGTCATTTGATAATCTTTCATGTATGTTGCAAGTATTTGTTGTTTATAGGCTATAGCGGTTTAGTTTTTTCATTCAATTGAAATATTCTTTGCCTTGTGATTATTACAGTGAGGTGATATTAACTTTCGGTCATTCAAGAACAGTGAAAGAATTCCTATGTGCTGCAAGGGAGAAAAAAAGATCATTTGGGTTATTTGTTGCAGAAGGTGCTCCAAAGTTCGTACTAGACACTATCTATCTTTACCACAAGAAAGCAATTGTATTAGTCCCTTTTTAGCTTAAGACCGATTTATTTTACTCTTTTTGAAATGATTTGTTGCAAATTGGTCATTGATTAGGTACCAAGGGCATCTTCTTGCAAAAGAGTTGGCTGCCAGAGGTTTACAAACAACAGTGATTACTGATTCTGCTGTTTTTGCCATGATTTCCAGAGTGAATATGGTAATTATTGACTCTGGAAGCTTTTTCTATTCCGTTATGGCTGTTATTGGAAAGAATTTTAATTGTTTAAACTAAAAATTGTCATAAAAGGTAATAGTTGGAGTTCATGCTGTGATGGCCAATGGCGGGGTCATTGGACCTGTTGGATTGAATATGGTTGCACTTGCTGCACAAAAGCATGCCGTTCCATTTGTTGTTGTTACCGGTACTCACAAGGTATGATGGTATGATAAAACGCTGTTCATTTATTGAAAGAATGTGTCTCACACGGACATCTTATTGCATAATATTCTGTATTACAAAATTACAATTTCCATCTGACTTCTTTAGTCATAGTGTGATTTTTTCATAATCCATAAAATTCCCCCTTAAATATAAGTATCAGTTTTTATCTTTTCATTTCAAATCATGTTGTAACAACTTGTTTCAAGAATTCATAGGAACACCTGGGCTGTGTTGTGTTCTATTGGCACTTAAGAGCTCGAGTCAACTTATGTCAAAACTTCTTGAACTTTTGTTCTGACTATATGGTATCAAGTCCCATTCAAATTTTGATATGGACTAAATATCATATGCAGCATTTTTGAATAGGATGTGGAATATTTTGAATTATTGATACCAAAAGGTACATTGTTTTATTTTCTACAAAAAAGCTTTGCTGATTATGATTTGTGTAATGCTGCCTTGTTTATGACAGTTGTGTCCATTGTATCCAAACAACCCAGAAGTCTCGCTGAATGAGATGAGATCCCCATCTGAAGTATTGTCTTTCGAGGAATTTTCAGATTGTATGGATTATAGAATTGGCACTGGTGCTCCTCAACTTCATGTTGTCAATCCTGCATTTGATTATGTTCCCCCAGAGCTTGTTAGTCTTTTCATTACTGACATGTAAGACTGTTTTCCATACTGCTAGTATTGAGAAACTTTCAAACACCTTTTTCCTTCTTGTTTTAAATGTTATTTTCTAACTTACCAAAGAAAATTTTCTTTCTGTAGAACTCATGTTCTGAAATTATCAAATATATCTATAACTAACTTCTTTTTTCATTCATAAATATGATTAAAAAAAAAAAGTCTCATCCTATTAAATTATTTCTAATATCTATGATACTTCCTATGTATGAAATGTATTCATTAATGCCCTGATTATGCTTAATTTCTTTTGCAGAGGAGGGTATTATCCATCATATATGTATAGGCTTATTGCTGATTATTACTCTTCTGATGATGTGGTTATACAACAGAAACCTGCTTCCTAAAAGTAAGTTTTCTTGAAGCCTCAACCATGTTGGAAGAGATTTTGATTATGTCAGTCTGCATGTATTATTTATGTGTTGTAGTCTGCATCAAATACTCTCTTCTTGTAATCTAGATTTGATGATTGTAAGCAAGAATCCAAATATCAAGTACCAAAACTTTCCCACGGTTTGCTAAATGATTTACATATTACAAGTATTCTTAGAAGTTAGATCTTTAAGATTTTAGTGATTTGGTTAGTCTATGGTGAAAACCAGTACCTTATAATAAACCGTTCATGATTGTAATCACAATTTTCAGTCCTAGTGTTATTTAATCTGGATTTGATAGGGGGGATTATTGCTTCTAAAGAAATGGAAAGCCAAAAGCAGCTCTTTTCTGCTTATCTGTATTCGTTGAACCTCATATATTACAAACTTGATAAGTGTATATCAAGACTTAGCTATACCAGTACTGACTACTGAGTCAGTGCATGGGAGATATACCTAATGTCAATGCCACTACAGATCGCAAGCTTGGTATTAGCGTCAATTAATTCTAACCATTTGTTTCCCTTGCAAAACTCTAGATATCAACAGACCTCAATGGGATTGTACTACAGACACCAACCATAAAATGTAAATTCCTCAAAAAGATGAAAAACAAACTGTACACAGGATACTTCTCTTATGAAACTTCACTGCATGCCATGTACCTGAATTCTCAAATTAATAAGCCAAGATTAGTAGCAATCCAATATATATTTCTTGTAGTCCATTAATGTATTTAATTAAGAATACAAGCAATAGTATACTAGATTCATCAGAAATTCGCTATTATGCATGCTCCAATATTGTTAGGGGTATGGCTTAACATTTTTTTATAAAGCCGCGAGTAGGGGCTTGTGATCCTCAGGCAGTATTCACAAACAGATCTAATTTGGGTGTCTTGAGTGACAAAAAAAGTTTTAGTTTAACATAATCTTTTAATGTTAGTCATATTTTGATATGTGTTGATTGTTTGTGTCTGGTGCAGATCAAGGAGGTGATACTAATTAGCAGACAGAAAATTAACAGGAATTTGACTACCATTATGATTCATGATAAGTTTATGTTAGGTCCAAATTTCATGGGCAAAGAGAAGCCCCTTGTTAGTGGGGAAGAACTACAGGTTAAAAGCATAGATAAAACTACAAAAATTGATGTTACTGTTAATAAGGATGAACTAATGACCAAATTCATTTGTAACAAATACATTCAAAGTTTACTAGAGATTTTCAGTCATTTATGTAATAGTACAATTGCTTTTCAAGTTTTTATTTTTATTTTTTGTTAAAGATTGAAAAAGTTATGCACACACCTATGAGTTTTGAATCCATGGCCTCACCCTCAATCTTACTCTACAAGAGAAGGAGATGGCATTTAAAATAGAATTAATTAATTGCTTTTCTATGAAATATTAACCCTGTTTCTCTTATTTTATTTCAGTGTGAGCCTGTAGTTATGAATAGTCCTGGCCTTTCAATACATGCATTAGTAGTTACTTGTTCTTATCTTTAATCAAGCTATGAGTGGGCTATACAATAAGCAGTCTTCTCCCATTCAAATCCCTTCCCTCTTATGCTGTACATGATCTTCACCTTGCTAACGGGTAGAGATACCAATTACTACTTCAGAGAGAACGCAGTGATTTTTTTTTCAATGATCTTTTGTCATTGGCAACAAACATTAAAAGGCAATCTCTCAATCTTAAGTTTGACCATTTCCCTTAATTTTGACGGCTGATTAGGTGAATAGTTAATAGAGAATTAAACAGGACATATAAGGGAGTAGAAGAAATGAAGAAGAATTTGTAAAATGGACTGGGGTGGGTCAGTTCCTAAGGGAGTGGGGGATACGTACCTATGATCGTTACCTCCAATATTTTAACAGTTGGAACCAACTCTTCCAACAAAAGAGAGCTCTTCCTGCAATGTCTTCTTGTTATTTACTGAGGAAAGCCATAAAGAATGTCATCCAGAACACAACAATTCCTCCTGAAATTAAAGGGTGCAATGCAATTGTTATTCTGCAAAACTTTTAAAATTTCCAATCTGCGCCGTCTTGGTTTGGCATCAACAATGACGGGAAAACCAGGACACATGGCCAATGATATGATATCGTATTCAAAGATCTCAAAGCAATATAAAATCATGGATCCATGGTCCCAGGATTACTTGCAACAAAGAAACATATAAAACTTTTAGGCTTGTGTGAATAGAACTATTCATCTAAAAAGAAGATCAACAAAAAAGTGATGCAATTTATATTAAAAAATTATTACAAAAATGAAGTAACTAAACAAGCTTATGAAACACAGACAAAGGCTATTAATAAGGGCCACATATTACTCCTTGCGAAGATCTATTCCTGCCTTCTTAGCAACAGCATCCAGACCGTTCTTCTCTATGGTCTTCAATGCCTTGGTTGATAACCGTAGCTTGACATAACGTTTACCAGCTTCCCACCAAACCCTTTTGTACTGCAGGTTCACAAACTGCAACTTCTTTGTCTTATGGTTTGAGAAGGAAACTTTATTGGCCCTGTTAGCCTTCTTCCCAGTGAAGGGACAGATCCTACCTGAAAAAATAGACCAAATTAGAAGATAAGTTCTGAAAAAAGGTCACTAAAATGGTCATCAATGGTAAAGACTAATCACTGTTAGAAGTATAGGAAGTCATATAAGCACATACGCCTACATCTTTGGATAAATTATCAAGAAATACTACATCTTTCACATTTTAAAAATATATCAAATAAAATACATGAGCAACTGTTACAATGCAAGCCATAAACACATATTACAGCACCAATTTCACATAAATTGCTTCAGCATAACGCTCAAACTCAACCCCAAATTTATTCCATTTAGCCATAAAATTATAAGCTTATGCATGAATTCATAGATACTTACTAGGCTTATTCAAAATCTCCCCCTAAATCCAATCCAACAAGTAAAGATTACTAGTACAAGCTTGCTAGTAATCGCAAAACCAAGTCAAACTAGTAGTACAAGCTTCATTGAGGCTTGTTCATTCCAATTTTTATTAGCAAGCCTTGCGTATGCAAAGCAGGGTACTAGCACAAGTAGTAAGTGAAAGAAAATCAATGTATCACTCAAGGGTTTTCTAAATTCCACAAAAAGATAAGCTTTTCCATATATTATTATGTTCAAGCATATAGATTACCTACACATAATTTATGAAGAAAAGGCTCACTCCAACTTGATTATCCTTCCCCTAGTACACATAAACATTAGACACCAACTTGCTTTAGGTTTCACTTCCCTAGACCACCAACGTGGTTTGCGCGTAATTGCGTGCACATTGCAATAAATTCAAATTAAAAAAAAAAAAAAAAAAGTAGTCTCGAAGAACTCTGGATACCCACATTAGCTATACTAAGCTAATTCAACCTAGAGATTATATAAAGCCTTGAAATTTTTTACTAGTGGGCATTCCTTAAAAAAGCAAGAAATTTGGGTTACATAAACAAAATATGTTATGCGAGTTGAAAATGTATAATTTAGCTATGACTACAAAATTGAATGATTCATCAGCGGCGTGGTTGACAACATATATGTACACAAGTGATTAATCCAAAACACGTGAAAATATTGAGAGGTTGAGAAGTTTACGGGCAACAATAGGTTGAAGAGGAGGTGTGAAAGGTGGAGCAGTGATAGAGTGAGCGAGGTTGTAGTCTGAGATTTTGGTTCCGCTCAATTGGGAGGTCAGGAACCCTAACTCCGACACCGACACCGACAGCTTGGTCCTCAGTGAAGAAGAAGATATCGGGCTAATTTTAACTGGTGCTCCTGTTCTGCGGAAACATAGAGTGGAAGTGGAAGTGTTTCCAAAACACACTGCCGATGCTGCCATTGCTTCACTTTCTCTCTGTGTGTCCTCTTAAGTTTGAATGGATAACGAATTAAACGAGATCGGCAGATAGATAGAGCCTCTTATTTTCTTTTTTCTTTTTCTTTTTTTCACATTCACAGAGGGCTTGCTACTTGCTACCTAGCTACTTTGCCCAAGCTGGCATGTGAGGCCCAGCCCAGGATTGGTTTTCACCACATAGTACCGGACAAGAAAATTGTACCAACGCACTTAACAAAATTTTCATGCTAATTTGTTTCTTGATCTTTACCACCCCACCCCCACCCCCCCAAAAGAAAAAGAAAAAGAAAGACTACTCGATAATCTGTATAATGCACAAAAATTTAACATAATATGATTTTTTCTTTCTATATATAATATGCCAAGATTTTAATGAAGTGTTTAGAATCTAAATTCAATTAAAAATATATTTAATATGGGGATGTTCAAAGCACCCCAAAAAGGTGTAACAAGTCAATTGTATCATTTGTATGGTCTACATCGGTCTAGTCAACATCTATTTAGGTCAATAATGTAAGTTGATTGATTAATATAGTAATCCTCAAAAGAAGTGTTCACTGATTCTCCTCACGTTAAAATTTATTGTGTTATAACAAGAAACCATCACATTTTAAGGATCCTAGGTCCCTATTCAAACTCCCACACGTACCTAATCAATTCCAAACCTTGCTTTTGAAATGACAAGTCATTTGGTGAAGGCAACAAAATGGCATGTTGTACTTGATAAATAGATGACATTATTGTTAGTGTATGCCTATTTAATTTGAGTGCAGCATGCATGCCCTTGTGATTTTAGTCACACCTATCAATCTTGCTCTTTGCTTAGAATGATTTTAAGAATGTAAAAGAGATGAGATAAAACGGGATACATAATTAATTTTTCACCCGGGATGGAAAATGGGGTGAGTCATTTTCTCTCTTAACACACAAATTTTAATTCCTCCAAATTGAGAAGAAAAGTGCAAACAAAATATAAGAGAAAAAGAAAATTATTATTTTAACCCTCTTTAAAAAACTAATGTAAAAAAATAAAAATAAAATAAATTTTTTCTTATATATAAGGACAAATTTTAGTTATAAAATTAGTTGTAACTTAAAGATATAACCTTACTCAATATTTTTTTATTGAAAGTGAATTGTGACAAATCCACCATTAGATTATATTTTCTTCTTCTTCCTATATCCTCCATGCTTGCAAAATTTCTTGAAAATTAAAGATCAATAGTTATGTTATCAATAAGTTGTTTAAATTGCAAGTTTTTGTAATTTAAAATTATGCATAAAATATAAACTTATAAATCACATAGTAAATAATATCCGATTGACACAAAATTTGACATGTGCATCAAGAGTATAAAGAACATGTAATTCAACGGCTAAATTTTTAAAATATGTAGTAATATTTATTTTATTAAGTAAAGTTGTAATCTTAAACTACAACTAATTTTCTAGCTAAATTTTGTCCTATATATAATAGGGATAAAATAATAAATTGCTACAAATCACTATTTCTTTCCTCTCGTTTTTCTTTCCAACCTCTCATTTTTCTTTCCAACTAAGTAAAGGAAAGAAACTACTATCATATGATTGATATCCCCTCAATTTTCTATCTTCCTACCAAACTTAAAGTACGGAAAATTAGCATCTTCTCCATACTCCCATTTGTCCATTCTACCAAAAAGCCATACACTAACAGTGAAACGAACAATTAGATGGTTATGCATCATGATTAAAATGGATACACATTCATTCCGCTATCTAAGATTCCAAATGATCCACGATGATTAGTGATTATAAGTAATCTACGGGTAGCGAAAAAGTGTCTAGTATCGCAATAAACAAAAACTTAAAAGTCCGATTTGAAGTAAAACCACTGCAATTGGGAAACTCAATTACTTGCTATGAGATACTGTGACGGTTTCTGGTCCAGATCAATGGAGAGATTTTCCGCCATCATTTGATCAGATGGTTTCAATCTGAGCTATAGAGTATAAGGCAATGCACAGGCTTTGCGTATGCAATTTTAATTTTAAACATAGGAACAGCAAGCTAGAACAATCCATCAAACCTCTCCCACAGCATCTGCTTCTCAGCTCAAGTGGTAATTGGTAAATCAGAGGAATAGAATTTCAACTTGCCCAGAAGCAACCTAGAAAACAAATTAAATAAATAATCTATAATCAAGCAAAATGGACCATCGCCTCAACTCGGTGCATGAATCCATTTTAAATTTCCAAGAGCATTAAGAAATTGACATAAGATTGTTCATGGGACATAAACCAAGCTAAACAAATCTAAGGGAAAAAATTAGCTCTAGGAATGAAGTTAGTACATTGAGTAAGCAGCACCTAAATACCATTTAGATCAGTAGCCCATACCCTTCCCATCATCATCCTTTGTATACAGTAACAGAGACATTCAGACAAATAATCTCAGAGCTCAAGCAGTATCCAGTGAAGTGCTTGGTGATTAGCTAAAGCCAAGCTCCTCACTACACAGCCAATATGAAGCAATTTCGTAAGATTTCTGCATCCATGCGCCTATACACACTGTGCACCATGGCCAAAAAACTAAAACATATATATTTGGATCCAAAATTTTGAAATTAACCAATGACTGAGCCCTGCCACATAAAGTAATCAATACCAAATGTGTGCTGAGGACCCAGAAGTCAGATTCATCTTCCAGTGGTTGAAGAGACGGGACATTGTACCCAGTAGCCTCACCAATTGCAGTTGTCCAAACATATTCATTTTGGAAACCTCACCCGGTAAAGATCAAGAGCAACAAACTCCACTGTCACAATCCGTTCATCAAAAAGGCGTCCATGCAAACAATGTGCTGCCACACAAGAGGCTTCTGTTCTTCCATACTCCACAAAAACACACCCCAGCTCAAATACATGTCCAAGATCACAATCCTGTTCCTCGTTCTCACCCCTCTCAGCAGCAGCTGATTCAGTAGCCACAATGCCATCCATTCCAACAGAAGCTTCCTGTAACTTATTATCAGCTTCCCCCAAAGTTGACTGATCTTCAACCATCAAATTGTTTTCCAAGCTAATGTCCTTCGCTTCAATAATATCAGCAACCTTTTCATCATGACAATCCGATTGATTCTGACTGTTCAGCTGGTTAGCGAGTTCTTCAGGAACACCATCTGATATGTTCTCATAGTCCTCAACAACCACATTACTATCAAGCAGACCCATTTGGCATGACTTGTTCTCTCCATTATCATCGGCAGGTCCATCATCATTGAAGCAAGTTCTTCTCAAAATTATTTCATCTTCTTTGAGTTCTTTGATATCACCAAGAAAGTCTGTCTCACTAATTTTCCCAGTATCATGGTCATCATCTTTTCCTGAAGTTTCTGTTTCTGTTTTTTCGTCATCATGAGATAAATCTTGCCAGGCCCCAGCAGATTCCCCATTGTCAATAACTTCAAATGTCCCTGAGGTGCTCATGTGACTGTTGCTCTGCTTGACAACTTTAACAGATTTCACAGTGCCAAACCTGCAGGATTTATCTTATGTAAATATAAGTCTATCTAAAAACACAAAAGAGGAAGGACCTGTTTGGTTGTAAAGAAAATTCTGAAACATTGTTAAATAAGTAGAATAATATAATAATAAATTAAAAAATAAATTTAAATTAATAAATTTCAATGCTTTGTTTATCATAAACTGAGAAAGTCAACATCATTTCGATGTTATCTGAAAATTGGCTTTTGAAAAGTAGTTCTCTGAAAAAAATTTCCCCGGGGGGGGGGGGGGGGGGGGGGGGGGGTGGAGAGACCAAACAGGCCTTATTAAAATGGAAAACAGTTTTATCAAGACCTTGCACACTCCAA
Source organism: Quercus lobata (assembly GCF_001633185.2). Classification (NCBI taxonomy): domain Eukaryota; kingdom Viridiplantae; phylum Streptophyta; class Magnoliopsida; order Fagales; family Fagaceae; genus Quercus; species Quercus lobata. The sequence continues at coordinate 19,996,379 of NC_044909.1, forward strand.
CCGTATATCTTCAAGAACTTCTTCAACTTCTGGCTCAGGCAGCAATAACAGACTCTCAGGATTGAACTAATTCACATAGGAAAAAAAGAAGATTAGATTGACAAAGTAAATATTATTAGGATATTTGGAAGATTCATGATAATATATAATTAACCCCCCCAAGCCCAAAAAACCGTCCCCAAGAGTAGAAAAAAAGTAAACTATACTGCAGAAACCCTACCACATTTTTAAGCTTCAGAACTTCTGTGGGCTGTTTGAGAAGTGGCTTTGCATGCTCGGGGATCCCATAGCAAATAGAATTCCCACCATTTTCCTGCCAGATGTTATTCTCTAGGTCAGTATACATCTCCATAAAAACGTTATAACAGATAATAAAATGGGAGTAGGCTACCTCCCATTACATAGTCCACATACCCACCCAAAAAATAATTAGGATTGTGTTGCATCTCAATTAATTTTTTGATAGAAGGAACAGGGTGATGTTTATTACCAGAAACAATGCATCAGAAATAGCTTGAACTACTGTAAGTACTCGCCCTCCTAACTTCATTCCATTCAAACCAGCACAAGCTTTGGGAGTAACTGATTGATCTACATACTAATAGAGTATACAAAAGTTAGAAGACACCCAAAAGGTCAGAAGAAAAGGTAGTTTCACTCAAATAAGGAAAGCTGAAGAGAATCTAACATTCAAGATTTCACATAGACGCATACATCAAAGCTCTAAGTAATCCTGATAAATCCAACAACATATTTGTCTGTTGCAAAGAAATTGATATTTATAGACATGACTAAAATAGACTCAATCGAATAAGAGCTAACTAAGCTTAAATACAATGATATAAAATTTAGATTGTTCCTTCAATATCATCAGACTTTCCAACAAATGAAGCAAAGTAAAGACCAAGCACATTAAGTCAATATAGGCATTGGTGTCCAACAATGTGAAAAACATGGCCAACTCAACTTAAAAAATTTAAAATTTAAAATTTAAAAAACAAAAAAAAGAAAAAGAAAAAACGCTTGAATGCAGGATATGCAACTAAAAATGTCTCCAAAAAGCATGCACGTCAGTGTCTAACACCACATAAGTAGAAGTATTCTCGTTACATAGGCAGAACACAAATAAGATCAAAATGACTATTTTGGGAGTGATTATTATAGTAACCAGACAGTGAAATGTACGAGAATTTAAGCCCAAAGGGAAGAAAAATGCCCCTTAGTTCATTGTCTCTTATTTTTCTATGTTATGTTTAATTGATTATTATACATTGACTGTTTTAAAAGGAAATGTTACTAATATATGACTTTTAATGAAGAAGATGCTTAGGATTTAATAGTTATATGTGAGATGAAGAGTTAGGGTTCTAGAGTTACTAAAAGCTATTATAAATAACCTCTTTTGAGTCATTATAGACAGCCTTTCTTATCTAACCTATGAAACTTCAAAACCTCTTTTAAATCATTATAGACAACATTTTCTTATATAACTTATAAAATTCCATATTTAAATATTTCTTAGGCTCTTTGAGCTGAGAGATCGATGTTTTAGTGTTTCAATCCCATTTTCTTCCTCTAGCTATAATCTTGTTTTATTGCTGGAAATTTCTTCACAGACCCTTCTTTTACACCATATCTAAGTTCTCCTCACTGTATCAAGTGGTATCAGAACAAAATATTTTTCATAAAGCAACCACAATCCTTGGGACATACTAGAAGGTGGACTTGAGAATGACATAGAACATGTAGCACAAGGCAGATTGAAGAATCAATTGGTGGGTGTGCGCGGTTGAACTGAAGGATGAAATTTTTTAGAGTTTGTGCCATAGACTAGGATTCTCCACTGATCTATGATGTCTACTTTAATGAAGGTGATTTAACTGTGAATACTTATACATATTAAAGAAACTATTCTAGAGAGTGATGCACGCCAAGTATTCGATGCAAGTCCTCTGATGATTCAATAACTGGTAGTGGGGGGATTTGAAGATGGATGTGTTTGTTGGAAACAACAAGAGGTGGCAGTTGAGCTACAAGGCTGTTGGCAAGTATTCGATGCAAGTATTTTCTTTTAAAAATGGAAGGTTTACATAAACATGCTGATTTGAATAATTTTACTTGGAAAGATGTGATTTTTAATAATTTTCTATTGACATAATGTTGAATCATGAGAATCTTTATTTTAATGAAGAGAAAGATAAAAGATTTTTTTTTTGATAAGTAAAAGATAAAAGATTTGATTGTGATTAGGAAGAATTTTTATGAAGCAAGACTATATTTGATAGGATTCAAGATATGCAAGGACAAGCTAGAGCCAATTTTTATAACAAAGTTGTATGGTGCTAGGGTGATGGTAATTTAATATATGTAACTTGTTCATGTTACAAATAGAAGAAAGGTTCTCAAGCTTATTGAAAATATCAAGTACCTCACAAGAGTTACAATACCATAATAAATACTAGACTTTGTATTAAATAGATAGATAAGCAATCATTAAGATCAAAATTTAGATTATGGGAATCTTGTTTAAAATTGTGTTATCTATAGCACATCTGCCATACCCCACAATGACATAAAAATCTCATTCAAAATGAGAAAAAAAGAAAAAGTTGTGAAAGCAATCACTGCTTTAACATCTTATTAGACAGAATTTATTAGAAAGAAACAAAAGTATAGAGGTACAGACTGCTGTATTACCTCAAGAAAAGCACAGCGCTCACTGAGCTCTTCATTGACCTCAAAGTGGTAGGCCTTCAAAGGTCCAAAGACACTTACAATCTCCATAAGCTAGAAAGCAGAATAAAAAGCCTAGTCACTAAAGATATCCACTTACAAAGGATAACAACAACAACAACAACAATAATAATAATAAAAAAATTGAAAAATATTACCATTTTTGATGAAATAAACTTTGAAATTCCACCAATGAATATCTGCAGAGACAGAGCATAGAAAAAGGATAATAACATACACAACCACAAAGTTAATAAGGGAACACCATGAAAAAAATAAAAAATAAATAAGCGTATATAAAAAACAAAGAGAAATCCTAAAGATTCAGATATGCAATCTCTCTTGAAGCTCTAGAATATGTATATCATGTCAACAAAAAACCTCAGCATACTTCTGACAGCTGGTAATGCTGTAAAAACTTCCCCCATCTATTGATATTGATGACGACCCTCATTAAAGTATAATTATATATGTGAATAAAGAGAGGTAAAGAAAATACATGAACCTTTGAATCACAGGGAAAGAAGTCTGTTCTTGAGTAAAACATACATGACACCTTGGGCAATTACAACAAGCACAAAAACATTCTGCAACAATTATGTGACCCTAGAAATACATAAACAAAGAGAATGTATATATCCAACTCAAAGCATGACATAATCAGGAATAAGGACTCTTTTCAAAGTGAATATATATGGAAATATGTTATCAATTTAACATGGTAAAAATTTTTATAGGTAGATTAAAAACAAAAAGAAATATACAAAAAGGTAAATCCAAGAAGGAAAATGGCAGTTTACTATTATACAATGAAGACATTAAAAGTTTCATCACTTCTGTATGAAACTACGTACTGCAACTCCATTGTATATAAACTTAAGTTTACTATTAGTTCACTTGGTAAATGGAAGCTGGACTATGTGATATAAAGCAGGTAACAATGTATAGGGGTGTCTTCCCATACATCAAGTTATCACATATATACATAGAATTCAACATTGCATACACGTGCGGATGTACCAGAAAATATTCACCACAATAGGGTTATAAAACGATAGAAAAATCCTCAATTTAGTTTGAGCTCAATGTTTTAAAAGATTCAATGGAGTAAAGTAGTATGGATATCTAGTAATTCGTACTAATATATACCCTTATGGGAACTCACTCTACAGATAACACTTGACTGAATGACTCCAATGAATTCCTATTCTATTTTGTGCCCACTTGTAGTAGTGTAGCTCACCAATGAGAATCTAGTTTACACCAAAAGATACATCCAACCATGATATGAAATAAAAGATACACTAAAAGAGAGTGAATTAACCACTAAGCACTGAAATTATATAGAGTAACTTATGTATGCATAACTTTACAGTTGAGTCTTAATGTAAACATTGTTATATTGAAATTACAAGCTTCATATACATACCTTGTTAGGTGAATCCTCCACGATATCACTTATTGAATCAACTGCAGCCGCTGATTTCTCCAGATCACCAGTCTGCATGAAAATAGCAACTGTCTGAAAACCTGCTACATGGATAGTAACCACAATATACCTCAGAAACTGCAAAGCAGTGGTAGAAAGTGCTAGTTGAACCAATAATAGCTTCTTTGTATGGCATAGAATAACTTAATCATATCACAGTAAATCATGCTAATAATATTAAAAATGAAAAGAAAAAGAAGATAATAGGAAGCCATAAAATCTAAAACTACAACAAAATTTTTGGATGTTTACTATTAAATAAATAATAAAAAATAAACAAAAAAACGCACTATTATGGTAATCTCATGGGGTTCCATGATAAAATGTCATGAATGAACTCTAAAATTTGAAATGAAATGATAAAAGGTAACAGTGGGCCATGTTTAAAATCTGAAATCTTTATTTTAGGACCTCCCATCTCCCTAACACAGAATCAATAGCATGAGTGAATTAATTGTCCCATGTATTTCAGATTTTATCCAACAAGAATAGAAACCACAAAAATGTTATCAAGGTTAAATTAATTATTGGCAACTGAAAGTGTGGATATTTAAATTAATTTGAATGCGCTAAACACCAGAATGCATTATCCAAAACCAAATGAACATTGAAATATTCCAACCAATAAGCAATATGGGAATAAAGCAATAATTATTATCATATAATCCAACGAGCTTTAGTTTGAACCTAAAAAGCACAAACACAACACGACATAGGACATAGCAACAAGGTCATTCTTTAAAAATTAGGACATGACACGGTATTAATTACTCCCTTCATCTCATATTGTTAGGCATGTTTAGAAAAACCAATTTTTTAAGGGAACATCATTTAATGCATCGTTTTTTATATAAAAATGTACAAGTTCCCAAAACCACCCACTTTAATTTAAATTTTTGTGAAAGAGGGGCATTGACTTTTTCAATAACGTAAAAGGTATGTTAGGGAATTATTTATTGACTTTTCAAAGAGGACTTCATTTTGGGCCGTCCCAAAATGAAAAGAGGACTAACAATTTGGGATGGTGGAGTAATTATTATACAGTATGTATTCTAGGAATGTCTTACATTTTCTTTAGTTAATAATTAAAAAATGCAACTAAGCACTCAACTGACCTTAAGAGTAACAGAATAACCGAGTGTTTTAGCCAATATAAAAAAAAAAAAAAAAAAAAAAAAAAAAAAAAATTAGATAATAATTAAAATCAACAATATCATTAAAAAAAAAACAAAAAACAAAACAAAAAATTGTGGTGGAGAATTTGCTGACTTTTGACAATGCCAAGCGTTTTTGTAACAGAATGGTTTGCATTTAATCTATTAAGTCGTGTCTTTCTACCAAAAAAGAAAAAAAAAAAAATTTCAGAAAACAGGTTCCTATCTTCTTATAGAGAGAGGTTTCGAGAGCACCCAAACAACTAAAGCCACAATTGGTCAAGACAAAGAGTGAGGCTGATGAACTAAAAGTAGTGCCGATGTGCCTCAATCTGCTTCAATGTGTGTAGATATTCTTTGATGAGTGTAGATCAAGGGAGGAAGAGCAAGAGAGAAGACTATTTGGCTGTTCCAGAGAGAGAGAGAGAATCATTACGGCTTTTGAAGCTTCATCAATGGCTTTGATTGTGGCAAGTTGTCAAAAGTCATCTTTTTTCTTCTTTTTTTTACTCCCATTGTGTCTAGACCGTGTTGCTACAACATCTCCAACATGCCTAAAACATGTCCAAAATTTTAATATTTTTGCCAGTAATGCATGCAACTATGTCCCAGGCATGCTCATGTATTACAGACAGGTAGGGCGCTTTTGATGTTTCTTAGGGTCAAATGCACTTCCTCCATCACAATAATGCGATGGAGGGTGAGGTCATGAATTTACGACCCACAACATCCAAGATTAACTTATACAGTTATGACTGTTACTTCTCTATACCAAAACTCAAGTCAATATACTACACAATCAATACATAGTCTGAGCATAACTACAGGAAAACTTCCCTTTTCTTAACATTTTCTGAACAGCGCAATTTGCTCCATATACATGTCTATAAGCAACATAATTATTTTGATGTGAATCTTCTACACTGAAGTTTACAGATATGGGAATGACTTCTCTTAAATAAAAGGCCACCTTCATTTGTCTGCTATGAGAAGCACGCCCGCACCAACCATATCTTTGCTTTCAGGACAGAGGGAGTACAAATGAGTATCTGAAGAGACACAAGTGGGGTATTTTTTTTTTTTTTTAACTGAAAAATCACAAACTTAAGAAATCTCTTTTTAATTTTTTTTCCCCTTTTTGTCTTTAACTTCTTTTTAAACTCTTTTTTTCCTTTTTTATCCATCTTTTCTCCCTTCCCAGATTCTGGTTAGATAGTATAAGACTTGGGTTAGAAAATAGATTATGGGTTAAGGGTGAGAATAAGGAATAAATAATGACGCCAAAAGTCCAAAACAAACATCAGACTGGAGAGACCACTAATGCATCTCAAGTTACCAGAAGAAGGAATCGCATTTCTTGGTCTAGGTTTAAGCATCATCCACAATATTGAGGCATTTCACCTCATATAAACCACATTGGCTACAATATGCTTTGTCAAGTGAAGACTTACAGCCCTATAAAAGGCCTTGCTAGAGGTTATGGAGGGCTAAAGTCAATAAAAGAAGGTTGCTTCAATGCATTTATGAAAGGATTGAAGAAAAACCAAATAAGGAAAATAAAGAAGTTTGGTCAAGATGGTTTGTTCACATGCAAGCACACAACAAATACAGAAGATAAAACTAATAAGGACAAGTGATCTGGTTCAAATTGAAAGCAGTACAAAAACATGAGAAATCCCACCTAGAATTGAAACAAGGGTTGTGAGAAAAGAAAGGCCTGCAATTAATTCATTTATAAATAATAAACAAAGCTACACAAAGTTAAACACAGAATGGTTCATTTAGACAGTCTTATGTAGGTAGTGTAAGACTTCATTAAACATAAAACTGAAGATCACTTTCCATCTCTTCATCTTAAACACATAATGTGATGAAAACTGAAATGGGTGTCATCATAACACTAGTCCAACCCATTAATATGCACAACTATACAAACAAAGGAGATCATTTCTTATCTTAAGTTTCTTGTGCCATGTGTAAAGGAATATAAAATAAAAATTAAAAAAAAAAAAAAGAAGAAGAGAATTTCAAGACAAGAGGGAGGTCAACTTATATAACTTGGGATGCAGCAATATGCTAACTGTTAAAAATGATGATAACTTATTAGCGCATAACAGTAACTGGAGTTCAAAAAACATTTCGTAACAATAAAATACTTATCTACTTATCAAAAAAAGTTCTGGTGTTACAAAAAAAGTTCTGGTGTTAGAAAAAGGTAAAATTGCTAGGTCAAATATAGCAATAAGAAAATTCAAACTGCAGATACTTCCACTGAGAATGAGAGAAGACATCCTACAAGAACTACATCTCACAGCATCTTAAAATTTGAACACCAAATAAGTTAAACGTTGTATCACATGTCATATAAAATCTACTACTCTAAGAGCCTCGATCAATGACCCCAACCATCCAGAAAAGAAAAAACTGCAAGCACATCAAATTTGTCACTACACCTGGAAATCTTCTTATTTAGGAGTCAGCTTCATCACCATCCTGAATGTGAATTACGACATACGCAACATAAACACCCTATTTAAGAGATTCCAACATGGCAGTCAGAAAATAACTCACGTAACGGGACAAATAGATCATTCGATGTGCAATAGAAAACTCTTGAAGATACAAAACAGTTCCTGGTGTTAAGTGTGACAAGCAATCTCAATTTGCTTCCAAGGTGCAAGCATAAATAAGGAACCTATCAAAATTAAAGATGTATCACATAGAAATTCACAATGACAGGACCCTTCAATAGTTTCAAGGATTAGTGATTACCCCAACCCCATCAAAGGCCAATACTCAGTATTGTATTGCTATTGGGATAGCCCTTTTTACGTACAAATGTACAATTGATGTACCATCATGTACATTGGATGGCCTTGCCCATCTAGTGTAATCTATGTGTCCATCTTCTACACATTCATTCAGAATGGAGAGAGGGAGATGGGGAGAGACCTTTGTTTCATTAAAGTTCCAAAATTAAGCTTTCTTGGAATTTTACTTTTTGTCTCCTAAGGAATAAGATACAGAGAAAATGAAGCTAACTCTATACATGACATTTTGATCCTGAACTTTAATTGCCCAGACACACCAAGGCCACAGTAAGGAAGTTACAAAAGAAAGGCTATATTATAAGGAAGGTTGAGGGCAGTGAGGCCTGGGATTTAAGCTTATACACCACTGGCCCAAAAATCAATTTGCACAACAAATTTAGTCAAAGTAACTTTCTCTTTCTAACAAATAAGCTCATAGGACTGAATTCTTTTTTGGTAAGTATTGGACCTTTTTTTTTTGGGATAAATTTTGGTAAGTATAGGACTTACAATTCCATAATGATAGAAACAACAATTAGCATTAAACAGTTTTCTATCTAATGAAACTTATTTTGAGCTTGTTTGTAAGAAAATATTTTACTGACACTTGAGACTAAAACCTCAAAGTAGCGTATGGTTCCGATCAGATCCATAGTGCAGATTCCTGCTCAAGTCCAACCACTGCGAATTGGTCATGGAGTTACAAAAATAGTAACAAAAGGCAGTGATAAAACCTATTTCTAGTCAATGGTTTCCCTAAGCAATTCATCACTATTAATTAACATTGACAGCCTTAATGTAAAATGTGGTACAAATGCATTACCACTAGATGGTTAGACTATTATTTACTTTGTATGCAAACTGAACATTGTTGAGTTGTTGAAAACCCTTCTATACGCAAACAATAATGCATAATTTTTGGAGGGTAATTCCACCTTTCCTCCCTTTAAGTATAGGGAAGTTGCAATGTCCCCCTTTTTAGTTTATAAGGTATAAGCATCCCCACATATCTTTTCGTAATGAGTACTTTACCCACACCCATTACTATTTTCCATCAAATTAACATAAAATTCATACTTTTTTTAAGAATGTATCTAGACCTACAAGTTAATGACCTTAATACCCTCCAATAGCAAACATATCATATGCAATTTGAAGGGTCATCATTGTGCATGTGATGTGTTTGTTATTGGAGGGTAATAAGGTCACCGACATGTTGGTTCATATTCATTTAAAAATAAATAAATAAATAATTTTCCATTAATTTGATGGAAAATACTAACATAAGGGGTGAAGTTCTCATTACGAAAAGATAAGAGCGGACATTGTTACGTGTTAAATTAATGGGGGGGAGATTGCACTTGCCATATACTCAAGGGGCAAGAGTGCAATTTTCCCTCTTTTTTATAATAAGTAACCCCAAGGAGAAAGGGAGCAGGAGATTCGTAGTGACTCCATTTCATTAGGCATGGCCCAATCAATGCCCTGTGTGGTCATAATGCATAATATATAATATATTTAAAGGAAAAGGTTACAAATTCATACGGGAAATTAATAAATAGTAGAATTGCTCCACATCAATGAGACCATTCCACCAAGGCAGTACATCTAATAAACCTACTAATAGACATGATGATTAATGTCATATGGGGTAAAATTGAAACTACTCATGAAAATTTTCAAGCCCTAGATTCCAAATCATTTGCCTTTTAAAGAACTTATTTCATGAATAAACTTTGATTTCCATCATGGCAAATATTCATAATGTAATTCACAAAAAATACTTTGCTATTAGATATTTTTCATAACTGACATACTTTCCACAGCCTTCCACTCAGCTTCTGAAAATTAAATCTTTGTTTTACAAATGATAAGTTAAATAAATGTATCTTTTAATTAGTAACAAGCAGGAAAAGCGGCTCTTTACCACCCAATATTCCAGCCTAAATCTTCGCTAGAAACAGGAAAGAGTCATGTCTGTAATTGTTTTTTTATTTGATAAATGAAAGAGTCATGTCTGTAATTAACCCCTATTCAGCCCCATTCCAACCATTTTCCAAGCTATTTGAGCGAGCATTGTCGGTCACACTAAAGACTCAGGATGACAAGCCAGATTAAAAACCTTAGGCATAGTATTCACTTCCAAGGCTGTAGGCTTACAATTAGCTTTTGACCCCTTCTACCAAGCTCCAAGCTAGTTTGGGTTAAGATCAAGGTTGATCGATTAGATATTACCTCCTAACAACCCACTGCAAACATCCAAACACCTGGGGGTTTGGCTCAGTTTTAAACTTTTGGCCATCCTGAGGTCATGCCTGTTTTAAAATCAGAAATGAACTTGGCTATTAAAGTGGCTTTTCTTGCCTTTCATTGCAGCAATTTAAGTTTAAAATTTCAACCATCAACAGTACGTCACACCTCATTCTTACTTTGATTGAGTTAAAAACTGGCATGCTCTTTTAATTAGAGGATGTGGAAATGTAGATTCACAAATAAGATAACTCCAATATAGCTCACATAACCAGCCACAAGACATATTTTGGCCAAAATAACCACACTTTATCCAGAACATTTGACAAATCACACCAATAAAGTAAACCCTTCTATGCAAAACCATAAAGCAATATATTAAGTCAAAGATCCTACATCTTACATGCAAATAGAAATGATTAACAAGCTTCTAAGATTCAACAGATTCCCAATTACTTTTAAAAGGAAATAATAATCTAAAAGAATATAAACTTCATACATTCAATAGATAAGATATAAATAAAAAATAAATAAAAAAGCAACATTAAAAGCAATATAAGGCAATAAAGAAGATGAAAAAGGAGATGGTTAGGATAGTCATTCTTACTGCCACTTCAACAAAGTCTTTAGGGCGTCTGACTTTGAGAACGGAGCCAGAGAAGGAACCGCCATCAAAAGAAAGGGCTGCCAAAGCATCCTCAGGTGTAAGAAATTCTACAAGCGCCTGGCCCTTCTCTTTATACATCTGCAATTAAATATGGCAAGGCATTCAAAGTTCTTTAAATCATACCGACCTGCATGAAAAGAATAAAGTGTGATATTACCCCAAAAAATGGACACTTACAATACAATTGATACATGGCTGGGGTTCTTGGATATGACTAACACCAGAAGCCAGCAAAAACTTATTAAAGCATTCCACTACAGCTTTCTCCGAGGCAGAAGCTGGTATATTTTCTACATAAAGCCTCCTCATAGGCCGAGTAGCTTGTGTTAGTTGAACAGAGTCAAACGAGTAATTCTTCTTTGATAAGAAAGAGTTAGACACCGTAGAAAGAGACTTCACTGTGGTGGAAGCAGCAGAAACAGCATTGACAATCTCATTTCCAGTTGAGGCTACATCCTGCTTTGATGACTGAAAATTCGAAGGATCTGAACCAGAAACAACAGCTGCTGTTCCAACTGGTGGGAGATCCCACCCAGCACTTTTCTTCTCTGGTGAGCGACCATATGGGGAAGGAGTCTTAATAGCAGCCTCAGTTTTTCTCTTCCTTGGTGAATAGCCACCAAGTCCACTTGTGTATCCACTATGTCGCCGATAATGGCTACTTGAACCATTACTTGATACTCTGTTCCTGTCAATATCTGAATGTTGTCGTCCAGACCTATCTCTAAGAGAATGTGAGGACAACTCTCTGTGCTCCCCACCATGGTGAGAATTATGCTTGTGTGCCCTTGTTGATGGTGAAATGGACCTTCTATTTTTGTCTTCACGTTCTCTACTCCTTGACCGTCTCCTTTTCCTTGACTCTTCACGTGTTGATAGTGAAATTGACCTCTTATTTCTGTCCTCACGTTCTCTACTCCTTGACCGTCTCCTTTTCCTTGATTCTTCATAACGTGATTTTGATGACTCCTTCCTCTCTTTTCTATCTGAAATATCTAAATCATGTTGTTTCCTTGGGTCATGTTTCTTTGCAGTATTCCGGTCTCTATTAGTCTCATCAACTCCATTTTTGTATTTTCTCTTGCTTCCTCTTTCAAGGTCTTCCCTACTTCTTTCTGCAGGTCTATCCCTATCAGCCAAATCTCTAGAGTGCTTCTTTTCAGGTTCATTTTCAGAATCATCAGTTGACCACTCATCATTTTTTCTCCTAACATGTTTTTGGTGGTTGTTTCTTCCTAGTCTATCCTTATAGCTCATATCTTTGTTGTCTTTATCCTTCAATTCGGTATTTGACACACGACTTTCTCTGTCCTTTCTCTTAACTAAAGCATCTTCCTTCATAGAACTATTCTCTTCTTTCTTTCTGGAACTTGCCTTCACTAATTTCTCAGATACATGCTTTTCCACAGCAGGAGAAGAATCATTATTATGTTTGTAACCCCTTTCAGATTCAAAAGCATCAGAAACATTCTCAATAGTTTCTTCCTTTAATAATATGTTCCCTGATTCAAAGGTTCCCTCTTTCACATTTTCAGACAACAACTTGTTTTCCCTTCTAAGCATAATCTCGTCAAAGCTGAAAGGCCTTGTCCGAGCAGCACTTTCTTCATCATACTCACGCAGGGAATGCCTACTACTTTTATCATGCTTTTCTTTTAGCCGACTAGATCTGTTCGTCTTCCGACTAGATCTGTTCATCTTCCTGTGATAACAAGATTCCAGTGCTCTAATAGAGTTTGGAGTATGTTCAGCCCAGTAACCAAATATTAAAGGTAACCTAAAGGTCAGGTCCTGAAAATTTGAGTACTTTTAGGCAGTCTCTAAGTGAAAATCAGAGCAACCCCAAGAAAAAAACAGCCCATTGTCCATGTCAGGGTTATTTTCAGCTACTGATCCACACAACTTCAACAAGCTCCAGCCATTCTAAATACTGTAACAGAACAAAGTGGTTCAAATAATTACAATCAAGTTCTAGACCATGAAATAATCAAAAGAGGTAAAAGAAAGTGTGACATCATCAAAGGAGATCTCAAACAATTTAAAGGCACTGGTGAATCAATCAGCTAGCCATGTAAAGTATAGATAATCTAAAATTCATCCTAGACCTAAATACAGCTGTTGAAAAAAGAGACATTCAAGTAGGCAGAGCATGAACAACAGTATCAATAATGAATAACAATCTAAAGTTCATAAAATCAGGAGCATTCAGAAAATAGAAGATGAAGAAGTGGAAAGGACACTGCCTGTTGCAGATGTTCAATCGTACAGGGACCTCAGAAATTCAAGACTTAATCAATGGGAAGTGGTGATCAATGCCATTGAAAACAGACTATTCCACTCCCTTCAAAAGTCCACATAAGTCAATGCACTGTATTATTCTAAATAGCACAATTTCTTTGACGAGCAAATTTTTTTCCCAACAAGCAAGCAGCTCACTAACTTTATTGGTATAACCCACTAAACTTCAAATAGGGAAATTGCTAGAGACTACAATCCTCTCACACCAAACAGCAAAGACGATCAACTATTTCACTATAATTTTTGCACATACAACAATAGTCCACAATAATAACTCTCCTCTTGATGAATTTATCTATAGTTAAAATTGAACCCATTGCAGAAGTCCTTGGAAAAAACACAACTGTTCAAGGAACATGTATACACCATGCACTTCAATGCTGGTAGGAAATAACTACATATGAATAGGCTAGAATCTCCATATTCACTCCATAGTAAAGGTTTCATTTCTTAAAATATACTTTTTTATAAGAAAAAAATGACCTTATTAAAAAAGAGAGAAACCTCAAATACACGGAGAATATAAAAGGTATTCTTAAAGAAACTACAAGTTAAAATTCAAAAGATCTTTTAAAAAAAAATGGAAACGGGATGTATACTGCCTCAAGCAGTCATCCAATCATACAATGAATTCAAGAATTAAAAAAAAAAATGCTGAGGAAGTCCAATTCCAACAAAATTTATACTATTCCTCTCTCTCTCTCTCTCTCTCTCTCTAGATTGTCCACATTACCCAAAAGGGAACAGCATTCCAAATTCTTTCTACTCTTACAGCTACCAAATTCCCTTGCCAACATGCAAACAACTAAATCACGTTATTTGGAATCACCAAAAAGACAAAACACAAACCGCCAAAACTATCTTGCCACCATCCAATGTAGTAAAAAATGATAAACTGACGCCTCGCTACTTTTGCACAAGTTCTTCTTTCAAAGATTGTCTACTCTACTGTTTAAATCTTTTCCAATGCTATTTTACATGTGAAAGACAAAACCCTCTCAAAACATCATAAAACAACAGAACCTCAAATTTTCCAGACCATGCTAATAATTTCTTAGACATTTTATCTTCACCTCAACTAGAAAGAAATTAGGATTGCAATTCCCAATCCAGAAAAGCACAGGAAAAATAGAAGGATTCCAATAGAGCACTTCAGGTCAAGGAAAATATCTTTCAAAAGAAGAATCACCGTACATAAAATCAATAAAATATCACCAACTCTATTATACAATACACTGCATTTCCAACATCACTATCCCCTCACCAATCAATATCTTGATACAATACAACTTCACACTTAATTCTCTTTATACAAAGGGTTGCCTATCAAAGACATAGGAATTGGATTAGGAATGATATCAACACCTACACTATTACTAGTGTGTGTGTGTGTGTGTGTATTATAAGTAATAGAAGTTTTATTGATAAAGTAAAAGTACACTCTATGTTCATGATGATGAACACATAGTACCTAAAGTAATTACAAGCATATCAAATAGTAGATGGAGAATCATTCCCCATTGCTTAATGTGGTGTCTTTGGAAGGAAAGAAATAGTAGATGTTTTGAAGATGTTGAGAGATCCATACCCGACTTCAAGTTTTTTTTTTCTTTAGAACTTTATTTGATTGGTTGTCTGTTTTGCGAAACCAATCATTCTCTTCTCTTCTTAATTCTTGTAATTTTTATTCTTAATTGTTGACCCCTGTACACTCCCTGTGTACTAGGGCGTCCTTTTTTTTTTTTATATCAATAAAGCTTATTACTTATTAAAAAAAAAAGCATATCAAATAGAAATTCTAACAGTGTGTTGGAAATCGCAAATGGATGTACAGTGTGTAAAACCCCAAACCCAAGGCCAATCAACCAAAGTCCGGATTAGCAAGGACGGACGTAGCGTGTAGCATTATTGATTTATTATGCTACACCTACCAACAATTATTTAAAAAAAAAAATCCAATTTAAATTGATGCACAATACGAAACCAATTAATGGAAGTTATATAATAAAGGATAAAACTCATGTACAGTTCCTTAGGTGTAATACATTAGGTTCTCCAATTAAATTCAAATACATGACTGTATTGCATTTAATTCTCCTAGGGAAATAATCGAAAGATAAATACTGTAGCTAAGTTTTGTCCAAAAAGTAAGACTCCTTTAATTTCTTATCAAAAAACCGTAATTAAAATATTTGAACTACATAATTTCGTCAAAAACCAATAAAACCAAAGCCTCCATTCAATCACATTGTCTTAGTTCACTATAGCCTATTATTTTTACCTTCATATTTTTGGGGAAGAAACGTTTGAATTTAGTGTTAAATTCTGGTCCTGAAGTTTTCAGGGAAATTAAATGGAGGAAGGCAATCTAGACCAAATTATATAAGCACATAAAGAGTAAAAAAGAAGGGGAAAAGATGAGGCGGCTACTAGAGGGTTGTACCTTTTGGACGAGAAAGTGTGGTGGCGGCGAAGTTGAATGGCTGAGCACAGTTGAAGTTACTGTATGGCCTCTCTGCTCTGGTTCTGGTATTAGTATTGTATTGGGATGAAAACCTAGGGAGAAAGAAAGAGAGGGCTACCCATTATTTTTTTTCAGTTATCCGCATTCCGTAAAATGGACTCACTCTTTTTGATTTTTGGTTACCCACCGGTGACTTCTCTTATCACTCCTCAACTTAGCTAACTGACACGTGTATTACTTTTGGTATTTTTTTTTTTTAAAATTATGTTATACCAACTCCAAAATTTTAAAAATGTAAATATTGTCCGTTCCATTTATTTCACTAAAAATATTTGTAGTGTTTTTTTTTTTTTTTTTTTTTCACCATAAATCTTTTTGTAACATTTTGGTAAAATGTTTTACAAAAATACTTCATAGGTCTCTTCTCATCTGATGGATGGGCCACCAATAGAGTTCGGGTAACACCGATTTTTTGTAACTT
This sequence comes from Quercus lobata, assembly GCF_001633185.2. NCBI lineage: Eukaryota > Viridiplantae > Streptophyta > Magnoliopsida > Fagales > Fagaceae > Quercus > Quercus lobata. The sequence goes on from NC_044909.1 coordinate 20,012,725, forward strand.
GTGAGTAGAAAATTTTATGTCAAGCCAAACACCTAAAGATGTTTAACTAAAAATGTTTCAAATGTAGAATGTTTTTAGCAGAAACATTTTGCAACTAAACAAATAAAGTGTTACAGTCTCTCCTTCTCCAATTATCCAAAAAAAAATACAAATGGATGTGGCATCTAACATGATTAGTAGAGATTTTAACATCACAATAAACACATGTTTGACTAATTTTTATGTGCTTAGTGACATATCAATTTATAAAGTTAATGTAGTAAAATTTGTAATATGGCATAAATTTTTATTTCTTGATACATTTTGAGTAGGATATTTTTTCTCCAAACTAATTGGAAAGATGGACATAGGAAAATGCCTATGACCTAAAGATAATTGGAATACTCACCACATTAATTTTTCTTTTCTTTTCCTTATTACGAGAAGATTTTACTCTTTTTCTCTTTTCTGGCTGCAATAATTTAAACCAACTTCTCTTTTAAGGTAAGAGTGTAAGACCAAACAACGCTATTAATTACAAAACTCTTTATGAAAATGTAAAATACTCCCAAGAAATGTAAAATATCATTCTTCCCTAGTATTATAAAGGCATTAATTTTTTTATATATGTGGCAGGTTACAATGCTTCTTTTCTATGCATTAATTATTTGGATATAATATTTTAATCATATATGTAAAAATAATTTATATGGTTAAAATCCACTAAAAACTTTTTATGGTTACTTAAAAAAAATGAATTTTAACTTCCCATAAAATAAAAATAAAACAAAGTGGATTTTAACTTGCCCCTAATGGCCTCTGGCCAATTGTTATCCTTTTTATTAATTTTTTACTATGTCTTTATCTTTCTTTCTTTTTTCTTTTTTGTGTGTCTCTCTCTCCCTCTCTCACACACCGTCACACACACATAAGCAAAATGACTAGAAGGGGTGCCTCTTGCCCACTTTAAGAAGTCGACCATGTACAACCTGTTGGCTTCTCAGGCTATGAGAGTCTTGCTCCATAGAGCAAGCACATTGGATACTTACTAAATGGCTAAGACATCAATGGAGGTTTATGAAAAATCCTAAACAAATTTAGATTAGACCCCTTGCTAATTAACAATACGGTAAGCAGTTAAAATATTGAGACATAGAGACTGGTCACAAAGTAGAAAATCAAAGGGAAACCAATTATGGGAACAAACACAGTCCCATCGAAAATCAATATAATATGAACAATTACATAGTCAACGACTCATAAAACCTTTGTCTAGCCTAATTGCCTTCCTGTTGCTATAGTAAGAACTCCCAAATCCTTGTCTAGCAATCTCCTCTAAACTAAAACCTCTAGTACGCCAAGAATCTCTTGAAGAATTTCTCAGTAAACCTTACTAGCCTTTGGCTATGCAGTTTCGACACTTTGCCCACAATGGGATTAAAATATACTTGGAGTAAATAAATGGGTTCTGAAGGGGTAAGAAATCGCGGAACATTGGGCCTGACAGATTCGGACTCATGGGCCAATATTAAGCATGGGCCGAGGACTTAGTGTCACTTAAAATACTTGGTGTACACGTTTAGAATTCGAGGGAATCCTAGGAAAATCAGGATGTTCGCACAAAGATAATTCTAGAAGATCCGCCTTAATGAAAAAACCCACTCTACAAGGAAATATTTGTCCATCACGCTTGGAATTGTTAGAGGAAGAGTCTCATAAGGAAAAGACTTCTAGTCCAAGGAAGGGAAGCCGACTTTCTTCTACTATAAAAGCTTCAATACCCTCGCAAATCAAGGTACGCATAATTTACCCTCTCTAGCACTCTAGAGTTGAGAACAATTCTAATTTGACCGTCGGAGGGTATTTGGTCGACACTACACCGGTGCCCACGGCGAGATCACTTTTTCTTCTTGCAGGTTGTTAGCGGGAGCGAGCGTGGATTGTGTTGCTCACTGGTGATATTACGGTATCATCAGTTGGCGCTGTCTGTGGGAAAGCGAAAAGTTTAAGCCAGATCATCGCCTCCCGGACATAAGAGTCACATGGTACTCACTCGCTCGATGGCTACCACCAACAATGCTCAAGAAGACGAACCACCGAGATCTACTGCATTAGAAAGGCAAGTCCAGACACTTATGACAGCAGTAGAACGACTCACAAAGCAGAACCACGATCTGAAGGAGCAGCTACGACAAAGGGATGTAGGACCCAACCTTCAGGAGCAAAACCAGGAAGGTAACAGTGCCAAGCGAAGGGAGCAGGAGAAGCCTGAATGCAGCAATGCCCCAAGCCGACCAGAGCGGCAAAACATGAGCCTTCCGTCTCTCATGGATTTTGCCCCCCCCCCGTCTATCGTCGCCGAGATGCAGACGATGAAGGAGCAGATGGAGGTCATGATGAACGCCCTCAAGGGGCGAGTATCTTCTGATCTCGACGATTTGGTGAACAGGACCGACTCACCATTCACCGCGTCCGTCAACTCATTCCCCCTGCCACAAAAGTTCCGGATGCCGCAGATCGAAAGTTACGACAGGGTCAAGGATCCACTCGATCATCTAGAGACCTTCAAGACCCTGATGCACCTTCAGGGCATACCAGACGAGATCATGTGCAGGGCGTTCCTGACCACGCTGAAGGGGCCTGCGAGGGTCTGGTTCAGTAGGTTGACACCAAACTCCATCAATACTTTCAAGGAGTTGAGCACCCTGTTCACCTCACACTTTATAGGCGGACATCGATACAAAAAGTCCACCGCTTGCTTAATGAACATCAAGCAGCGAGAAGACGAGATACTGCAAGCCTATATAACTCGTTTCAACAAAGAAGCCCTTTTGATTGATGAAACTGACGATAAAATACTCGTAGCCGCGTTCACTAGCGGGCTACGGAAGGGTAAGTTCTTGTTTTCCCTATACAAGAATGACCCAAAAACCATGACGGACGTCCTCTACAGGGCTACCAAGTACATGAATGCAGAAGATACGCTGCTGGCCCGCGAGGAAAGGCCTAAGAAGAGGGAAAGGCAGGAAGACACGAGACAAGACAGGGGGCGAAAGGTCGCTAAAACAGGGGATCAACGTGATGAAAAGCGCTCCAGACCACCCACTGGAAGGTTCACCAATTTCACCCCGTTAACCGCCCTAATCGACCAAGTATTGATGCAAATCAAAGATGAAGGAGAATTGACTTTCCCTGGAAAGTTGAAGGGAGACCCCAACAAAAGACCAAGAGACAAGTATTGCCACTTTCACCGGGACCACGGTCACGACACAGCTAACTGCTACGACCTGAAGCAGCAGATTGAGGCCCTAATCAGGCAGGGGAAACTACAGAGGTTCGTCAGCAGGGAAAGAATTGATACGCCGGAAGAACAGGCTCCACGAAGGGAGAACGACCGCCCTAGACCACCCATAGGAGACATATGAATGATCGTAGGGGGCACAACTGCAGCCGGATCTTCCAAGAAAGCCTACAAGACCTACCTCAGATGGTCCATAGCATCCAACTCACAGGATCAGTACCAAAGATGCTGCGGATAGATAACCCCGTCATAAACTTTTCAGAGGATGACGCTCGGAGACTTCACCATCCTCATGACGACGCGCTAGTAGTCAGCCTGTAAATTGGGGATTATAATATGCACCAGGTCCTCGTCGACAACGACAGCTCAGCAGACATCCTGTACTATCCAGCATTCCAGCAGATGAGGATTGACAAGAAACGATTGTCCCCAACGAACGCCCCACTCGTAGGATTTGGGGGTACGAAGGTCTTCCCTTTGGGCGCGATAATGCTAGCTGTGACGGCAGGTGACTATCCTCAGCAGATCACGAAGGAGATAACTTTCCTCGTAGTCGACTGCTCGTCCGCTTACAACGCCATCCTCGGGCGACCCACTCTCAATTCTTGGAAGGCGGTAACCTCTACATACCACCTAATGATCAAATTCCTGACGAAATATGGGGTAGGAGAACTGCGGGGGAATTAAGTAGCAGCACGAGAATGCTACATCGCCATGTTAGAGATGGAGGATCAGCAGCAGACAATGTGCATCGGGAAACAGCGAGCATTAGCAGAGCTGGTTGAAGAGCTAGAAGAAGTAAAACTTGACGACACACAGCCTGAACGAATGACTAAGATTGGCACACTAGCCAGTTGGCCCGTACGCCAAACGATCACAACTTTCCTAAGAAATAACCAAGACGTATTCGCCTGGAATCATGAAGACATGTCGGGAATTGACCCATCGGTCATGGTCCACAAGTTGAATGTGTCGCCCTCCTTCCCTCCAGTCCAGCAAAAGAAACGAGTCTTCACCCGGGAACGTGATAGGGCCATAGCCGAGGAAGTTCGGAAGTTACTGGAGGCAGGTTTCATCCAAGAAGTATATTATCCCGACTGGTTGGCGAATGTAGTTATGGTTAAGAAAGCCAACGGAAGCTGGAAGATGTGCATAGATTTCACAGACCTCAACAAGGCTTGTCCCAAAGACAGCTAACCGCTCCCACGGATAGATACCCTTGTGGATTCGATTGCAAGACACCAGCTCCTCAGCTTCATGGACGCTTTCTCTGGCTACAACCAGATCAGGATGGATGAATCTGATCAGGAGAAGACCTCTTTTGTCACAAGCCAGGGATTATTCTGCTACAAGGTGATGCCTTTTGGACTCAAAAATGCTGGAGCAACATACCAAAGGCTAATGAACAAGATGTTTACACATCAGATTGGCAGGAACGTTCAGGTTTATGTTGACGACATGTTGGTTAAAAGCGTGCACGAAAAAGATCACCTAGACGACCTCAGAGAAACATTCGATACGCTTCGATCGTTCAATATGAAGTTGAATCCGAACAAGTGTGCGTTCGGAGTAACTGCGGGAAAATTCCTGGGTTACATGGTATCCCAAAAAGGAATAGAGGTCAACCCGGAGAAAGTATGGGCGATAATGAAGTTGGAACCACCAAGGACGGTCAAGGAGATCCAAAGTTTAAATGGGAAGATTGCAGCACTAAACAGGTTCGTCTTAAGGGCGGCGGATAGGTGTTTGCCATTCTTCCGAACTCTGAGAAAGTCATTTGAGTGGACAGATGAATGCTAAACGGCTTTCAACGACTTGAAGACGTATCTATCGTCTCCACCGCTGCTCAGTCTGTCCATACACGGAGAGGAACTCTACCTTTATTTGGCAATCTCGAGTGCCGCTGTAAGTGCAGCCTTGGTAAGGGAAGAGGACGGTATACAGAAACCCGTCTACTTTACCATCGTGCGCTCCGAGGAGCAGAAGAGAGGTACCCTCAGTTGGAGAAGTTGGCTTTCGCGTTAGTGATTGCTGCTCGGAGACTTAAGCCATACTTCCAGGCGCATACAATCATTGTCTTAACGGACAAGCCGCTGAGAAAAGCCATACATAGCCCAGAAGCAGCAGGAATGATGGCCTTGTGGGCGATAGAGCTAAGCGAATTCGACATCTAGTACCGCCCGCGGACGGCCATAAAAGGACAGGCAGTAGCTGACTTCATCGCCAAGTTCACACTCAGGGAGGACCAGTTGGTAAAAGAGAAGGAACAGTAGAGTATCCACACAGACGGATCCTCAAACAGACGAGCCGGAGTAGTGATAAAAACTCCGCAGGGGGACACGATACAGTGCATGATCTGACTAGATTTCCCATCAACCAACAACGAGGCAGAGTATGAAGCCCTGGTCGCGGGGCTAGACCTTGCGAGGGCCGCAGGTGCAAAAAGCATAATTGTCCACTGCGATTCACAAGTGGTCACAAGTCAGATCAATGACAACTACGAGTGCAAGAACGATAGAATGAAGAGATATCAGGAAGAAGTGAGGTACCGAATCAACAGCCTCGAAGTCGAATTCATTCAGGTCCCAAGAGAAGAAAACGAATGGGCTGACCAACTAGCAAAAGCTGCATCAGCCGAATTCATGCTGGTTCCCGAACAGGTATTACCATTCATCCAAATATCTTCACTTATCGATGACGGGACAAATATGCAGGTGGTGAACTCTGAACATAACTGGACCATGCCATTGATCTCCTACCTAAGGGACGGGGTGTTACCAGAGGAAAGGGACGCCGCAAGGAAGCTGAAGGTCTAGGCATCATGGTTTGTGCTGATGAAGGATGTTCTATACAAAAGGGCTTTCTCTTGACCATACCTAAGGTGTTTGTGCCAAGAAGAAGCAGACTATGTGATGAAAGAAGTACACGAGGGTATCTGCGAAAACCACTTAGGCGCATGATCGCTGGTACACAAGCTGATCCGAGCAGGATACTACTGGCCTACAATGATGAAGGATGCGCAAGCTTATGTCCAGTGTTGCGACAAATGCCAGAGGTTTAGCAATTTCATAAGGCAGCCGTCCGAAGAGCTGACACCTATGACGGCTCCGTGGCCGTTCGCACAATGGGGACTTGATATTATGGGTCCGTTTCCGACGGCTATCCGACAGCTGAAATTCTTGGTCGTTGGCATAGACTACTTCACTAAATGGGTCGAGGCAGAAGCTTTAGCCACCATTACGGAGAAAAACATCCGAAGCTTTGTCTGGAGAAATATCATATGCAGGTACGGGATACCCAGGGTACTGGTCTCTGACAACGGAAAGCAGTTCGACAACAGCATGTTCAGAGACTTCTACGCGGAGCTAGGGATCAAGAATCACTACTCATCACCCGCACACCCACAGGCAAACGGGCAAGTTGAGGTCATGAACAGGTCCCTACTCAAAATAATCAAGACCCATCTTGATGGGGCAAAGGGTATCTGGCCAGACGAACTACCAAGCGTCCTATGGGCATACCGGACCACATCGAGAACACCTACTGGAGAAACCCCATTCCGACTCGCATATGGAACCGAAGCTGTCATTCCCGCAGAAGTGGGGCTCACGAGTTACCGGGTCGAGAGCTACGACGATGATACGAACAAAGTGGGTATGTGCCTCCAGCTTGATCTATTGGACGAAGTTAGGGCAACAGCAGAACAGAGGTTGGTGCGCTATTAGGATCTCATGGCGAAACACTACAACAACAAAGTGAGGCACAGGGACTTCCAGGTCGGGGACCTCGTACTACGGAAAGTAATGGGTACTGCTAGAGATCCTTCGCAAGGAAAACTCAGCCCCAACTGGGAAAGACCCTACAGGATCGCGTCATGGCAAAGGAAGGGAACCTACCACCTCGAAACGATGGACGGACGAAAGCTACAGCACCCTTGAAACACGAAGCATCTTCGGAAATACTACCAGTAGAGGAAAATATGGGGATCCGGCGATTTCCAAAATTTATTTTATTCTATTCTTTTAGCTACAATTTACTAGTTTTTCCTTTTTATTTTTGCTACAATCTTTTTGTGCCTTTTTAAGCCCAAGGGGGCAGGTACTTTTTCTACAAATGCATTTTCTTTAAAGAAGAATATTTAGACACGACTTTGATTTTTCACATGGATGTTTATTACGAATGTATATTATACAGGCAACAAAATCCACAAAGTGGACGGATCACCAGAACGGTGAACAAAATTACAAGTCCACAAAGTGGACGGATCACTAAGGTGATGAAAAACTGTCCTCAAAGTGGACGGATCACCAAAACGGTGAAATTACAAGTCCACAAAGTGGACGGATCACTAAGGTGATGAAAAACTGTCCTCAAAGTGGACGGATCACCAAAATGGTGAAATTACGAGTCCACAAAATGGACGGATCACTAAAGTGATAGGTAAACTGTCCACAAAGTGGACGGATCACCAAAGCGGTGAACATAATTACAAGTCCACAAAGTGGACGGATCACTAAGGTGATGAAAAACTGTCCTCAAAGTGGACGGATCACCAAAACGGTGAAATTACAAGTCCACAAAGTGGACGGATCACTAAGGTGATGAAAAACTGTCCTCAAAGTGGACGGATCACCAAAATGGTGAAATTACGAGTCCACAAAATGGACGGATCACTAAAGTGATAGGTAAACTGTCCACAAAGTGGACGGATCACCAAAGCGGTGAACATAATTACAAGTCCACAAAGTGGACGGATCACTAAGGTGATGAAAAACTGTCCTCAAAGTGGACGGATCACCAAAACGGTGAAATTACAAGTCCACAAAGTGGACGGATCACTAAGGTGATGAAAAACTGTCCTCAAAGTGGACGGATCACCAAAACGGTGAAATTACGAGTCCACAAAATGGACGGATCACTAAAGTGATGCGTAAACTGTCCACAAAGTGGACGGATCACCAAAGCGGTGTACATAATTACAAATCCACAAAGTGGACGGATCACTAAGGTGATGAAAAACTGTCCTCCAAGTGGACGGATCACCAAAACGGTGAACATAATTACAAGTCCACAAAGTGGACGAATCACTAAGGTGATGAAAAACTGTCCTAAAAGTGGACGGATCACTAATGTGATGAAAAAACTGTCCACAAAGTAGACGGATCACCAAAACGGTGAAATTACGAGGCCACAAAGTGGACGGATCACTAAGGTGATGGGTAAACTGTCCACAAAGTGGACGGATCACCAAAGCGGTAAACAAAATTACAAGTCCACAAAGTGGACGGATCCTTAAGGTGATGAAAAACGGTCCTCAAAGTGGACGGATCACTAAGTTGATGAAAAAAACTATCCAGAAAGTGGACGGATCACTAAAACGGTGAACAAAATTACAAGTCCAAAAGTGGACAGACTACCAAGATTTGGAAAGTTGACGGATCATACCTGTCTTCAAGGTAGACGGATCATCCAAATGGACGGATCAATCAACACTAAAAATAATAGAACTCCACACTGTGGATGGAGTGAACGTGGCTAGAAGTACACTCGGATAGACGAGTATTTTCTTAAAATCTCTCCTTTATGAGGAGGACGGATTTTTAAACAAGTTCCAAACAAAAATAGAAAGCATAAAAATAAAATATAACATTAATAAGCAAATAAAAAGCCCAGGGGGCAAGTGTTTAATACAAAAAAAAAAAGGACGGATTGTTCTTAAAATAAATTACAAAAAAGATAAGTAATATCAGTATACTTTTTTGGGTCGGCAACTTGGGCATCCTTCGACGGGACTGATTCTCCGTCACCCTGAACCGCATCATCGCCAAAAAGGTCGTCCGTATTCTCTGAAGCGGCGGGCAGAGCAGACATCTGATCTTGATCATTGACGTTTATCATTGACAAATCCAGGTCAGGGTAGGCTTTTTTAAGCTGACGGAGTGCATCGTCGAAGCCTTGAAGGAACGATCCCCCCAGCTCTTTCAACAAAGCCTCGGAGTCTCGGTATTCACTGACAGCATCCTCCTTGGCTTGACGAAGCTTTTCCTTCAAGTCCTTTATCTCCTCGTCTTTAGCCTCCAAGGCCTTCCCAACTTCCTCCGTCCTCTTCTCAAGCTCTTTCCTAGTCTTCTCTGACAGGTCGAACTTCTTCTCCATTGTAGACTTCCACTTATGAAGTTGACCGAGTTCGTCCTCCGTCTGCTCTGCTTTTGCCCGTACACGGTCCAGAGCCGCCTCACGGTTGAGGCACCAGTCCATTAGGCCCTTCATCATAACCAAGGACTGGAATAAGCAAGTTAAAAGGGTGTTAAACAGAAGGCTAAAAAAAGTGGACAGACACAAATGGACGGATAAAAGTTACCTGTGTAACAGCAAACAGACCCGTCTCCTCCATTGTCTCCGTCAAATGATTACCCAGGTCCTCGTAATCCTCCGTGGAAATTATTGACGAAAGTTTCTCCAAGGCAAATTTTGAGTCATCACGGAGAAGAGGAGGAGGTTTCTCCTGGCTGGTGGACGGGGCCTTCATTAAACCCTTGTCGGACCCATGTTTTGCTGGGGTGACGGTCTTCGCTCCCTCAGCCATCAAGCCCACAACGGGTTCCAGAGGAACCTTCTGCTGCTTATGTGGATGGTCAGACTTGGACGGCTGCTTCCTCTTCGCCGACGACCCCAACCCCTTGGGAACCACAACCTCGCCCGTCTGCTTTTGTTTGACGGCCAGTGATTTTATCAGTGCCCTCCTCTTTGCGTCGTCCATTTCTGTAATACAGGACGGATGAAGCTATCTACATAAATTAAAAACTACTTTCGAAAAGTAAAAGTTGACGGACTTACGTCTGTGGACTCTTTCGTCGTATATAATGGCTTCACGGGTAGGTTCAGGACCGTCACAATACCAATGTATTGTTTTTGGGTTCACTAACTTGGCCCAGATCCTTTCTTCCGGCTTAGTCTTCTGGAAAATCTTTTCAAGGAAACCAAATTCCTCAAGACTAACTTGTGGGCGCCGTCTACCTGCAGAGAAATAGACGATTGTAAAAATTATAATGGACGGTATGAAAAGGATTATAAAATTCGAACGGGTGCATACGTGAAGGGTGTATTACTCCCCAAGTTGTGTCAACAGGCATGTACTCCGTCTCCCCAGGACGGTTCATCCACGTGTTACCCTCTAGAAAAAAGTAACGACTCTTCCAGTCTCTATTTGAGTCGGGAGTCTCAAAGATGACCTTCAACAAAGGGCTTCTACTAGCAAAACTGTACATCCTCCTTGATCTATCGATCTCATCTGGACGGTAGTAATGAAGGAATTCATGCACCGTCAACCTCCTACGTCCGTCCGACATTGCTCCATAGAGGATTTCCATCGCTATGAAGACCCTCCAGGCGTTTGGAGATATCTGTGTGACGGACAGTCCCAGATAATATAAGAGTATGAAGTGTACTTAGCGGAAACCGAAGTCCTGCCTTCAGCATCTGCTCGTACACTCCGACACCTTCTACGACTTCGTAGTAACACTTCTCCGACACATATGGTAGACGGATGGAAATGTTGTCTGGAATTTGGAAGTTTGTCCTAAAAGTGCTGAAGTGTCTCTCCTTGATGATGGATGTGAATCTATGCACCGTCCACTTTGGTAGCATGATGAACTCCCTAAGTCCACCAGCACCAATGACGGGTCCTAGTGCTTGATCCCCGTCGTCATTAGAAGAACCTTCTTCTTCAACCATCTCCATATCCTCATTTGTTGAGGATGAAGAAGAAGCAGACGGACTCCTATCTTCGCCGGGACTCTCTTGGTCTTTATGACCGGACGGGTATACCTCCTCGTATTCCGTCCCGTCACGGACCACTGACTGATTACTTGACGCACTAGACATTTCCTACAAATTGACGATAAAACCTAAGACTGACGGGTCTAAAATTGTTGACGGGTGTGTAGGTCTAACAAAAATGTAGACACAAAATGTAACATTGAAAAAAAAATGATGATGAAAAATGAGAATGAAGTACTTACCACACTGTGTAAAGAGTAGTTGACGGATGAAATAGTCGACGGTTATAGATTCTTAACGGAATGCTCTGACAAGGCTGACGACTTCGCTCTGACAACGATTTCTTGCTGAAAATGTTAGAAATGAAGGAAGAGAGGTGCGCTATATATATATGAGAGATGCACGGAAGACGAAGCGACGCTTCGATCCGATACACCATCCAATCCAAGAATGACATGTGGCATGCCTCATTAATGTGACAACCTGGCAACACGCGTCCACGGATCGTACCCTTTAAGGAGTCGTCAACTTCATGAATCTTCATCCGTCAATATGTTCCATCTGGGAACGTTAAAGTTTTCAACCGTCACCATTAGCAATCCTTGATCGTCATGCCCAGTTACATTTAACCGTCACCCTAATGATCCGACCACTTAAAAACATGACGGACCATAGGGTGAAGGGGGCAACTGAAGGGGTAAGAAATTGCGGAACATTGGGCCTGACGGATTCGGACTCATGGGCCAATATTAAGCGTGGGCCGAGGACTTAGCGTCACTTAAAATACTTGGTGTACACGTTTGGAATCTGAGGGAATCCTAGGAAAATTAGGATGTTCGCACAAAGATAATTCTAGAAGATCCGCCTTAATGAAAAAACCCACTCTACAAGGAAATATTTGTCCATCACGCTTGGAATTGTTAGAGGAAGAGTCCCATAAGGAAAAGACTTTTAGTCCAAGGAAGGGAAGCTTTCTTCTACTATAAAAGTTTCAATACTCTCGCAAATCAAGGTACGCATAATTTACCCTCTCTAGGACTCTAGAGTTGAGAACAGTTCTAATTTGATCGTCGGAGGGTATTTGGTCGACACCACACCGGTGCCCACGGCGAGATCACTTTTTCTTCTTGCAGGTTGTTAGCGGGAGCGAGCGTGGATTGTGTTGCTCACTGGTGATATTACGGCATCATCAAGTTCTATGATCTTGGCTTAATCAATGGAGTGTAAAAGCAAGATCAAGAACTAAAAATGAGGGAGAGGAGAAAATGATTGTCAGCTAAGAAGCACTCTCACTCTCTATATATTGGACTCAAAATAACGGAGGGAGCTAAAAAAAAAAAACTCTCTTCTCTACATTGTTCACAATAGTTACCACCACCAAATGAAATGCCAAGATTTTTGCAAGTGTGCTTTGTCAAAAAAATAGCTTTAGTCCCTATGATTTTTCATGCCAGCACTCTAATCGGCCATGGAAATAAACTTTTGATAAGCTAATGCATAACAACACCGTCATACTCCATCCTAATCTACGAACAAGTTGACTCTTATCTCTCAATTTTGTATTCATAATGCCCACTCAAAGGTACTTACAATAGCCTTAAAATAAATTAAAAATATATATATAAAAAAAAGGTACTACGATAGCTCAAAGTTGTCTTCAATTACCCATCTCATGTTCATCGATGACTTAAGTGCGTTATCACAAGCAAAAAATGGGAGACTTGAAAGTCATTTATTCCTATCTAATCTAGTTCCAAAACCGGTTAGGTCTTACCATCAACAAAAGAAAATCAACAAGTTAATTAAGTAATCTATATATATAATAATAGGTGAAATTGAGAGAAACTTAAATTATAATTCTAAATTAGAGTTCTAATTTTGCGCCATGTGTCCTAAATTATTTATACTTAAGTGTTTTATTTCTTACTAATATGTCTAAATACATAACCATGGGTCCTAGTCTAAAAACTCTTACTAATACTTATGTCTTTTTATTTTTGTGATAACCTACTAATAGTTATGTCTAAATACATGAGATTGGGACCTGGTCTAAATACTCTTAACTAATAGTTACCTAGCTATAGTTTAGGTCCTTTGTTAACTAAACAAGTAGTTTCTCTGGTGCTGAAGAAGGGAGACTGTGAACTCTCATCTTTAAGCTAGTAGAAGTGGTTGGTTCCTTCTTGTAAGGCGTTGTCCCCTAAGGTAACAGTGTTATCGGTAGAGCTAGTAGGGTTTTTTTGTTGGGGTCGGGGAAACACTAAGAGTTAGGATGGAAAATCTAACAAACGATTGGCGCAAGTTGTCGTTAAATGATAAAGAAGGAGGTAAACTTGTAGTAAAGAAGGACAGAGTATCTCATGAGTTCGCGATTGTGGCAAGATTCCTAACCAAGAAAGTTTTGAATACTGATGCGATAATCAGAACTTTTAGCCCTCTGTGGCGATCAAGGAATGGCTTTAAGGTCCGCAACGCAGGAGACCACATACTGATTTTTGAGTTTGACAATGCGGAGGAGGTTGGAAAAATTTTGGCAAGCGAGCCGTGGAGTTTCGACAGGCACCTAGTCGTTCTTCAAAAATTGGCTAATGCAATCCCAATTCAGGATATGGCTTTGAACACAGTATCTCTTTGGGTACAAGTCCATAACATGCCGATCAGTTTTTTAAGCAAGGGTGTAGCGGAGGATTTATGTGACGTAGTGGGGATAGTGGATCGTAGTACAAGTGATGCGGATGTTGACAGAGGTAGCTTTTTTCGAGTCCGTGTGCGAGTGGACATCTCTATACCTCTCTGTAGGGGACGGGTTCTTTCCATTGAAGATGAAGAAGAGCATTGGGTAACGTTCAAATACAAACGTCTTCCTAATATATGCTACTAGTGTGGGTGCTTGGACCACTCGGACAAGGACTGCGACAGGTGGATTGAAAGCGAAGGAACATTGAAAGAAAGTGACCGTGAGTATGGAGCTTGGATCCGAGCAACTTTAACTCCGATGAATCGAAAGACAGTGGTAGTCGTACCGAGGTTCTACGAGAATAGGAAATAGAGGAAGCCAACTCTGATCAGGCCGGTGGTAGAGGAGAGTTCACCGTCGATGAATGAACGCCGAGCAAACGTTACAAAAGGGCAGCCAAAGGAAACGGTTAGAGCAAAAATTAAGGAGCACGTAACTGAAGTAATAAGTGCACCGGGGTCATCAATTCTCTAAATGGCTAAGGAAGCTAATCACGGAATTAAAGGGGATATTATTGAAAGCCAATTATTGGAGATTGACAGAGAGTTAAATAAGGTTGCAATCACTGGGAGCGAAAAAAGGGGAGCATTAACCAATAATAAAGAGGTTGGCGTGGACATTCCAAATAAGGATAAGGAGGGAAAAATCAAAACAAGCCACTCTGAAGCGGTATCCGAGTCAGCTGCTAGTCACATGGCAATTATAAGTGAAATTCCTTCTAGTATTACTGAAGCACAGCAACTCGAGGAGCTTGGAAAAAATTCTAGCCGTGCAAGGAAGGGGCAAACCCTAACTAGAACATGGACTAGAATTACAAGACCTGCACAAGAATCTGAAGAAGGAGGGAAAAATGGGAGTCGCTCACGAGCTAAATGGTCTCTCATGGAAGTGGATGGGTGTGATGTTCAAAATAAAAAAAAGGCTAGTTCTTTACAGCAGCAAAACAAATTTACCAGTAGCGGAGGTTGATGGTCAGCCCCGCCAAGAGCAATGAATCTCCTATATTGGAATTGTCGGGGGCTTGGGAACCTTCCGACAGAATAGGAGCTCGGGGATTTAATCTGGGCACAAGATCTTTCAGTTGTGTTCTTAGTCGAAACATGGCTGGATAAAGCAAGGCTAGAGGAGATACGAAGCAAGATGAAGTTTGGTGGTATGATTGAAGTTTGTCGTGATACGAGGGGGGGGGGGGGAATTGTGATTTTTTGGAAAAAGGATGTTGATTTCTCATTGGGCACCTTTTCTCCAAACCACATCAATGGTATTTTGAACAAAGGCAAGGAGGATAAATGGAGGTTTACGGGATTCTATGGAGAACCAGAAACACAGAATCATCACTTATCTTGGACCTGCCTTTGACGACTTAAGAACAGGAATTCAATCCCTTGGCTTTGTGCAGGGGATTTTAATGAAATTACTAGAAGTCATGAGAAAAAGGGGGGGAGACTAAGGCCTAAAAGACAAATGCAAGAATTTAGAGATGTCCTTGATGAGTGTGGCTTCAGGGATCTAGGCTTTGTGGGGGGTAAATTCACATGGTGCAATGGACATCCGGATGGCTTCACTATTTAGGAAAGGCTTGATAGAGTGGTTGCAACCATGGAGTGGATAGAAAAATTCCCGACCACTAAGGTGATGCACTTGGAGTGCAGTTCGTCGGATCATAAACCAATCCTTATAAGGCTTAATGGGATTCCAAAAATCAGACAAAAACCATGGCGATTTGAACACATGTGGTTGGAGGAAGAGGGGTGTAGGGAAACAGTTGAGGAGGCGTGGTCACGAGAAGCTCAAGGGCATGCTATGGTTCGAGTTGAAAGCAAGATTGGGTACTGCCAATCAAAACTGAAATGGTGGAGTAGGGTGGCTATTGGGAATATTACTCGGCAATTAAAGGAGAAAAAAGAACAGTTACGCAAAGCAGAAGATGCAGCCATCAATGGGAAGTCCATGGGTAAGGTGTTTCGGCTAAAAAGGGAGATAAATGACCTCTTTTCAAAGGAGGAAAAAATGTGGAGGCAAAGATCAAGCACATTATGGCTGCATGAAGGTGATGGGAATACTAGATTTTTCCATAGTCAAGCCACTCATAGATTTCGACGAAATAGAATTGAGGTGTTAGAGAATTCAAGGGGGGAAAGGTGTGAGGAAGAAGGGGAAGTAGCTAACATTCTAATTGAGTTCTATGATATTTTTTTTCTCCTCATCTATTTCAGTTCAGATCGAGGAAGCCCTTGAAGCCACACCATTGGTGATTACGGTGGAAATGAACAATGAACTCTCAACCCCTTTTCAAAGAAGTGAAGTGGAGTTAGCCTTGAAACAGATGAACCCTTTAAAAGCTCCAGGACCAGATGGGATGCCTCCATTATTCTTCCAACAATTTTGGCCAACCATTGGAGAGGAAGTGTCAGAGGCAATTTTGAATTGTCTCAACTCTGGTATGATTCCCACTCCATAAATCGTACCTTCATAACACTCATTCCGAAGGTAAAAAGCCCAGTAAGAGTTTCAGAATTCCGCCCTATAGCACTTTGTAATACTTTATATAAGATTATTTCTAAAGTCCTAGCTAATAGACTTAAGAAAATATTACCTAGTGTTATTTCAAAGACCCAAAGTGCATTCCAATCCAGCAAAGCTATTTCTGATAATATTTTGGTGGCATTTGAAACTTTACACCATATGATATCTCAAAAATCTAAGAAGACGGGTTTTATGGCTATAAAGTTAGATATGAGCAAGGCGTATGATAGAGTCAAATGAGATTTTTTGATAAAGATTATGAAGAAAATGGGCTTTTGTGATAAATGGGTGTCCCTTATTTTTTAGTGCATTAGTACGGTGTCTTATTCTATTTTGGTGAATGGGGAGCCTAAGGGTGATATTAGGCCATCAAGAGGGATAAGGCAAGGCGATCCTTTGTCCCCTTACCTGTTTTTGTTATGCTCAGAAGGGTTAAATAGAATGCTCCAAAAGGCAGCCCACAATGATTAAATAAGGGGCTTTTCATTATGTAAAAATGGCCCAAAAATCTCACATTTATTCTTTGCAGATGATAGCTTGTTGTTTTGTCGAGCTACCATGTCTGACCTTCAAGCAATTCAAGCCATTCTCTCATTATATGAACGTGCCTCAGGCCAAAAGTTCAATCGGGAGAAAACTTCCATATTTCCTGGGGGTACCGGAGGTGAAAGAATATGAAACATATCTTGGCTTACCGACGGTGGTGGGAAGGTATAAAAAAGCGAGCCTAAGATACATAAAGGGAAGGATATGGAATAAACTCTAAGGGTGGAAAGAAAAGCTCCTATCACAAGCCGGTAAAGAAGTTTTACTTAAGGTGGTGGTGCAAGCAACACCCACCTTCGCCATAAGTTGCTTCAAACTACCTGCGAGCCTTTGTAGTGAGATTGAGGCCTTGGTTCGAAATTTTTTTTTGGGGCAGAAGGGGGAGCAAAGAAAAATCCATTGGAAAAAATGGGAAATTCTTTGCAAACCCAAATCTGCAGGAGGAATGGGCTTCAAAGATTTGGAGAAATTCAATGATGCGATGTTGGCCAAATAGGTGTGGAAGTTGTTAAGGGATCATAATTCTCTCTTTTTCCGGGTTTTCAAAGCTAAATACTTTCCAAGGGGTTCGGTGTTGGAAGCTTCAATATCATCTGGGTCTTTTGCTTGGCAAAGTATTATGAAAGCAAGAAAGGTGATTCTGAAGGGAATGAGATGGAGGATCGGAGATGGGAAGAGCATTAATATATACGGTGATAACTGGTTACCGGGTGAGGGGACTCCAACAATTATATCTCCACGGGCATCAGAATTAGAGGGGGCAAAAGTCTCGGCCCTCATATCTGTGGATACAGGTACTTGGGACCAAAATATTTTACACCAGCATTTCATTCATTTTGAAGCTCAAAGAATTATGGCAATCCCACTGTGTATGACACAACAGAAGGATGTTTTAATATGGCCTAACTGCCCAGATGGAGAGTACACGGTCAAATCAGGCTACAAACAGTTGTGTGAAGATGAAAACAGAGCAACAGCTTCGGCGTCTGATGGCTCGCACCAACAGTCCTTTTGGAAGCACATTTGGAAGATCCGGGTTCCATACAAAATTAAAACTTTCCTTTGGCGGGTTTGCTCGGATGCATTACCTACAAAAGTCAAATTAAAGAAGAGGAAAGTCCTTGAAGATGATTGGTGTTGTATTTCCCTCTCAGCGCAAGAAACCACCTTCCATGCAATCTGAAGCTACAAAGAGTTAGAGCAAATTTGGTTCCCCTGTTTCAGCTGGGTTAAAACAGAGTACCCGAATATTAGAGAGACCCAAGAATTAGTAAATTTGATCGGGATGCAGAAACAGAGACTGGAGTTGTTCGCGGTAGTGGCGTGGTTCGTTTGGAATTGAAGAAATAAAGTACGGCTTAAGGAGCGGAGTTTGGATCGAGACAAGATCTTCAGTGCAACAAGGCATTACCTCTCGGATTACCAGCTGAAATTCCCAGTAAGGAAGAGTAATCTTCCCACGGTTAGAGCAAAATGGAGCCCTCCCTTGGGCGAGATGTACAAAACCAATTATGATGGGACAGTATTTGAAGATCCAGAAGAGGCTGGAATCGGAGTCATAGTCCGAAATGATAGGGGAGAAGTGTTAGCTGCTTTATTCGAGAAAATACCTTATCCAGGCTCGGTGGTTTTGGTGGAGGTCCTAGCTGCAAGAAGGGAAGTACAGTTTATTATGGAACTGGGCATAACTCAGTCAATCTTTGAGGGGGATTCAAAGATAGTGTATAAGGCTTTGAAAGCAAGAGATGTGGGTCTGTCTTCAATTGGACAGTTTGTAAAAGACATTATGTCTATCGCGGGTTCGCTTCAAACCTTTTCTTTCTTTTATATTAGGCGGCAGGGAAACTGTGTAGCTCATGCTTTGGCTAAGAGAGCAAAATTTTCTTTTCCTTTATCAGTCTAGATGGAGCATGTTCCACCAGACATATATCCATTTGTAGTTTCGGACCTTTAGTATCTTAATAATACCATGCGATCTTGATTCTCAAAAAAAAGAAAAAAGTGTTTTATTTCTTAATTTTATAATTAAATGTGGAACCGCATCATAAATATTCATCCAAGTAAGTTATTAAATATAAAAATCAAAAAGTGTAGAATAAATGAATCGTAAAAAAAAAAGGGGCAATTTAAAATCCTTATAAATTTTTTTAAAGAGTTAACAAAATATAAAAATAATTATCAATAGTATTTAAATTTAACAAAATATAAAAATGATTATCAATAGTATTTAAATTATATATATATGAATTATATTATGCATTATATTATATATATATTTAAGTGTGCGTTTGGGAAGCGCATTATTTTTTTTTTATCTGAAAAGTTTGACTTTTCAACCAATTTTCAGTCACGTGTGGGTCCCGTGCACTGTTCACCTACCCACAAATTTCAATTTTCAGCAATTTTTCATTAAAAATGCGTCCCACTGTACTATTTACACATTTAAAAATTATTTTGCTACAGTGTTTTTTAGTTTTCAATTTTCAGCTGTATCCAAACGGACCCTAAGTGTATCTATGCATATACATAGAGTTACAAACTAGTTAAGTAATAATGTAAGACAATCTACTTGTATCTAATTCAAAAAATTCGGATAAACAAGAATACCCACACCCAATACCTAAATATCCTAATGGGTTAGGTAATACCCGCACCAATTGAGTCAGGTCGGGCCAAGTTCTCACTGTCCAGTGGGTTTGGCCATCCTTAAATCCACAATGTCACAACTCAGTAACCAAATTAGGTTAAGAATTTTTAACTTGAAGGTCTTCTATGAGTTCTATCTAGGCTTTCCCCTGCACATAAAGAGACAACAAAACTCCCATTTCCTTGGCATAATTGACAAAATCAAAATTCACATCACAGGATGGAAAGCAAAATTTTTATCCCAAAATGCCCAGGCCACACTAATCAAGTCGTCCTTGCAAACCATTCAATCATACTAGATGTCATCCTTCCAAATAGCGAAACATTCTTGTCAACAACTCGATGTTGAACTCAAAGATTATTTTTGGGAGTTACCACTTACCACAATTCAAAGAATTACCTCTACCTCAATGCATGGGAATCTCTTTGCAAACCAAATGGAAGCATGGAACTCCAAAATCTCGAAAGAGCCAACACCCCCTCAATTGATTGGATGGACAACGTTCAACTTTGATGCTGCCATAACAAGGACATTGATATTGTACCATCCTTTCTATTTCAACTGAAAAGGACATTGCCCACTCACCGGCTCCAGTAGAAGCAAAGGCCACTCACGTTGCCAGCACCTTAACCATAAACCAATGTCTCAAGTACGTCTAATTTGAAGGAGACGCCAAAATTTTCATTGATTCAATAAACAACCAGACTTGAGAATTGAATGAGATTTTCCCTCAATTGTAAAAGATATTTGATCCTTGCTCCAACACTTTGATGTCTATTTTTTTTGGTTTTGTCCCAAATCCATGATTAGGTTATCTCACAACTTAGCCCAATAGGTCTAGTTGTTAAAACATTAATCGTATCATGAATTGATTTTTAATTTTTCTGTTTTGTATCGTATATCATAAGATTCATAAATACTTAATGAAATTAAAAAAAAAAAAAGATATACAAATATAAATGGTATGTTTATTATAAATTTTGAATATATTCAATTAATGACTAATTTATTCATCACTTATATAATAATATTCAATAAGCTAACTAAATAAATCAAAACAACATGTGTTTATAACATACATATTCAAATTGATTACTTTCTCAAAAAAAAAAAAATGATTAAACTCAATTAAAAGTTATAATACATTACAAATGACACAAAATAATAATTTTTTTAATCATATTCATTATCTTGCCTAATCAACTCCATTTAAGTTAATGTTATCATTATATTCATCATTTTGCAAATTTAAGGCCCGTTTGGTAATATCATTTTAGTAACGTTGTTTAAGTTTTTTTGGAAATACATGTGAATGAAAAAATGTTGTGGAAGTACATGATGTGTTGTTTAAATAACGAAAACTGTTGTTTAAATACCTCTACCAAGCACCCTCTTAATTATTTCTTCATATGAAATTTTCTTCATCATCATCAACATTTAATATCTCTTCTTGTTCTTTTATTTTAATAATTTTTTTATAAAAAATATTTCTTCTTGAAATTTTCTTTATCATTATCAATATTTACTATATGTTCTTGTTCTTTTATTTTAATAATTTTTTTTTTTTTAAATATTTCTTCTTGACACTCTTGACATTCTAGTTTCTTAGACCTGTAACAAAATGACAAAAACAAAAAATATTATATTGTCAATTAATACCTTATTCATAGTATATGAAGAAAATTTGTAAATATGAAAGTAAAGTGTAAGTTTACAGTCCAACTTTTGTAGGAGAAAAAGAAAAAGAAATTATTATGGACATGTTATTTTATTATACTAAATTAAGTAACCTAATCATTGTGTCAAAAACAAGTCTAACATGTAAGATTCAAATAAAAGTTCAAATTTTAACCCACCAAAAAAAAAAAAAAAAAAAAAAAACAAAGCTTCTTTTAAAGCATACATTCATGTATAAAATGATACATACAATTTTACAATATGATTCATATGATACGTATACTTTATCGTACGATTCACGAACACTTACGATACAGGACATTTTACACACGATACAATACATATTATATGATACATATCATGTATCATGCGATACTAACATCTGTGCTCATATGTATAGCAATCTATGCTTATATGTATAGCACTTACCGCTATGGTGAAAAAGAAAAAGAAATTCAGTTCTATTATAGTGGTACAGCCAAAGCTGAAGAAGAATAGGAATGTTATATTATTACAACATTCTCTAGTCCTGCTCGGCATTATTTGGTGGAAATGGTAAAGATATAAAATTGTCACACAAATAAGGAGCACCAAGCATGTAGAAAGAAAAACTTGACAGTCATCATACATTGTTCATAAACGGGACAGACACTGACAACACCAAATATCATAGTTACAAGTTCAACTAGCCTAGGATGGAGACTTTCAGGCACCACACATAACTCAACAATTATATAGGTTCCCATTGTCCAACAAGTTTTAGAGAGAGCTCAGATATCTACACAGAAAATCTTTCCATGCTGTATTTCTCCTCAAGATGACTGCACTATTCTGTGTTTCACCGCATATTTTCTCTACGACGCACATACCGAGTTCTGTCATTGTATCTTGGTCTGTCTTGAGCTCTCTGTGGCTGTGGCTCCACCCTCCTCTGTCTTTCAGGTGACCTTTGAACAATCTCCCCATTCACAAACAATTCAGCTGCAATGTACAAAAAGAGTTGCAAAATTGTGTTCATTAAACCTCATGAATCATGTTAACCATATTTGAATATGTCAAGCTAATCTAGAGACAGGTAACAAATTATGGAATGGCTCCCTTTCCAAGAAAAGGTGATGATGCAAAAACATAGAATAGAAAATCTTTAAAACAAAAGATTATAATAGATCATACATATGTGAGGTGAAGAAATGCTATGATACGGAGCACAGAAATGGTGCACAGTTATTGTGTCCATGGGCTTTGTAGCTGAAGGGAAATCAATAATAACAAGAAACAATTGCTAATGGCCTCCCAGTTCAAGTATGTTATGATATTTCGAATGGTAAGGTTGCTCCAGATGTCTGAATCTCAAACTCATAAAAAATCATGAATATGTAAAGAATGGATTTCCCATTTTTTGATAATTGGACATCATCGGCAGGGTACATAAACTTACATCTACTGGATATGGATATTATAAATAAAGGAAATGGATTGTGCTTTTAATTACTGCTGATCAGCAATCTATGCACCTCAAGAAGGGAAAAGATACGGCCAATGTATCAGTACTACTGAATCTGTAACTTCACATAATATGGAAAGCACAGAACATGTTGAGAGAGAATTTCAGTTTGAGTCCATTTGCATTCAAAGCTAGACATGACCCCTTTGGGGCTACTAGCTTTCCCAAGATGGACTGCTTATGGTAAAAATTTGTAAGCTGCACTTGGCCATATTAATTCATAGTTTCCAATACACTTGAAAAGAAAGAGATATAAATATTACAATCAACAACCAAAATGTCAATACAATCAATGTATCAACTCTATTGATTCTGTAACTCCACAGAATATGAAGAAAACAGCTTGAGAGAGAATTTCACTATGAGTCCATTTGCATTCAAAACTAGACATGACCCCCTAGCTTATGGTAAAAATTTGTAAGCTGCACTTGGCCATATTAATTCATAGTTTCCAATACACTTTAAAAGAAAGAGATATAAATATTACAATCAACAACCAAAATGTCAATACAATCAATGTATCAACTCTATTGATTCTGTAACTCCACAGAATATGAAGAGAACAGCTTGAGAGAGAATTTCACTATGAGTCCATTTGCATTCAAAACTAGGCATGACCCCCTTAGGGGCTACTAGCTTTGCCAAGATGGACTGCTTATAGTAAAAAATTGCAAAGCTTCTCATGGCAATATTAATTCCCAGTTTCCAAAACACTTGAAAAGGAAAATAAATAAATATTACAATCGACAACCATAATGTCTTCATTTCATTGTTGCTCACCTGAACTAATCAGAATTAATACATAACAAAGGCTTTAAAATGACAGGTCATGGCCTGGAGGGTTAATGCTCAAGCCTAATTTTCTGAAGGATATGCATGCATTTGCATCAGCAAAAAATCAAAAGGATATAACATCCTCTTTCATCTCCACTGTTCTGTGCACTGATCTGCATCTCCATGATGTATACAAAGCACAGAACAGTTAAGAGAGACATTTTTACACAAGTCCATTACATTCGAAATCGAAACTAAACATTGTTCATAAGACTCTTTAGCTCCTCCAAGGACTGGGATATTTTACCAAATTAATAATCACTGCCACTGATTGTCCACATAAAACTATGGAAATGCATGACCTGAACAAACACATTCACATCTCATGCAAGGCGTGTTATTTATCTAACAAATAATCAAATCATTAAACAAGGCCACTTTATCTTTCACACCAGCTAATCAACCTCATGATGCATAAAGTACTAATCAACATTTAGAAATCATTCTAAGTCCGGTAATGTACAAATGAAGATCTTGCTTGTTACAGGAATTTAAGCTTAAGAATAAATGGTGCATGCAATTTCAAAAGGAATAACTTGTATCAACCACTCTTACAGTTTCAAACACACAGGTAAAAGATGCACACTGAAATAGGGAGGCAGCAGTGGCTTGGAATCATAGACCAGCAAAAACCATCAAATTTTTTGATGAATACAAGAAAGCTAAAAGCTACAAATCAGAGTTAAAATATGCATGTATGTGCAGTGAGTCCCAATATTAATCTGAAACTCAAAGACTTACCCCCATAGTCCTTATATTCAGGATCAACATAAGAATCAGGAAGCACAAACAGAACTCCAGGTAAGCCTGTCAACAAATAATTTCATTAAAATCAGAAAAAAAAGTGCTACCCAAGTACACTAGCTGTACACAACGGGACACACTAGGACTCAATAAGGCTGTTAAGTATATATAAACATTTATATAAACATTTATATATTAAGTTAATAGTATAAAAAAAAAATGCTCAAATACATTGTTCCTAAAGTTTAGTCCATAAGCGATTTTAGTCTTCTTTTTGGCCAAACTAAGAACTTACAAATCATCACTCTATTAAACACATTACGGATTAAAAGCAATCACTTTGTTTGATACTAAAATCAATCGGGGACTAAACAGTTCATGGGCTAACGTTTAGGCACCAAAAAACAGTGTATTTTGGCTTTAAAGAAAAAAAAAATGAAATGTACAAAAAGTTAAAGACAGACATTACCTTCAAGCTTATTAGAGGTCTCCTCGTCAATTTCACAGCCAAACCCAAAATACCTCTCGCACGACACATTGTAAATCTTCTTCTTCGCTTCCTCCTCACTATTTCAAAAAACCGTCAACCTCAAAAATAAACAAAAACCTGACAAGATCTAACAACATTCACAACTACAATACCTTCCAACAATTTTAGCGAGTGTCTGGATGTAACAATCGATCATCTGTTGCTTGGTGGCGCCTTCGCCGCCAGGCTTGTCCATGACGATGAGCCAATGCTCGTAGTCGCAGCCAGGGAAGAGTGGGGCCATTTCGGTGGGTGGGCGGTCGCTGAAGTTGGAGCCGGAGTTGAGTGGGGAGTAGGCCGAGTTGCCGGAGCGGTTCACGCGGCATCGGATTGAGGTGAACCGGGTTGCGGCGGTGGAGGGGATAGCGGCGGAGGAGAGAGGAGCGAGGGGTCGTCTGCGAGAGAGGAAGAGGGTGGTGGGGATGGGAGGAGGGTGGGTGATTGTGGAGAGAACGCGCTTTGATAGAGTGGTTGGGTGGCGGAGTGTGGCGGAGGAGAGGGCTCTCGCTAGGGTTAGAGCCATTTCTTTCACTAATTTGGGATGAGACTGCGTCAGTGAAAATGAGGGTTTTTGAGGAGGGTTTTGTAACTGATCGAGTATTCGAGATAGGTATTTATCTTTCGTTTTTTCATTTTTTCTTTTTGAGAGTAGAGTTTCTTGGGCTTTGGTTTTAGTTTTGGGCCATTTTGCTTGGGTCACTAATTAGAAAGATTTTTCTCAATTCCTCTCTTCTATTTTTCCTGAGGAAGTAGAAAAATATGTGAGCTAGGACTAGGACTATGAGCCCATGAGGTGAAGAAATGAGAGTTGTGAGTCCAACCCATTAGGCATGAGGAAGTTCAGAGTCAG
This sequence comes from Quercus lobata, assembly GCF_001633185.2. Classification (NCBI taxonomy): domain Eukaryota; kingdom Viridiplantae; phylum Streptophyta; class Magnoliopsida; order Fagales; family Fagaceae; genus Quercus; species Quercus lobata. The sequence goes on from NC_044909.1 coordinate 20,038,378, forward strand.
TTCTCTCCAAGTAAATTCAATTCAGTGGCTGATTTGTTTCATTGTGCAGCCCCCAAAAGATTTGTTTGAACTACTGGGGACTGGATTTCCAGATTTGCAAGGAATTTAGGGGCTACTTCAAGTATTATGGCGGAGCTATGAGCCCTTAAAGACGGCCTTTCTCTGGCTTGACAACTAGATATCAATAACATAAACTTAGAAATGGATGATGAAGTTCTAGGATTCATGTTTACTAATTCCTCTTCTATAAACCTTATGTTGGAACCTTTATTATCTAATTGCAGGAATCTTACGAGGACCTTCACTAATTATACAGTGAAATATTTATAGGAAAGCTAATAGACGTGCTGACAGTTTAGCAAAAATCGGAGCTGTACAAAAAATTGACTTCTATATTTTGAATGACTCATCGTCTATGGTGGAAAATTTGTTGGCTTTTGATAAAGTCAAGCTATTTTTTAATAGATTTATTGGCACTAATTAATATTGTGAGCATATTTAACAAAAAGGAAAAAAGAAAAGGGAGACTATTTATACATTTACCTCCAGCCACAACATTAAAATAGTAGTTAGTTGTACAACATGAACAAATTTGGTGATCTCCTTATATGCTCGAATTGGAAAATCAGATAAGGTAAGTCTCATTTTCTTATTTTTTATTTTATTTATAGTACTTCTATAGGTCAGACATTGATGCGATGACTTTTAGGCTTTAACAAAAAATAGTAGGTCTTGGATTTTAGTCCAGTTTTCAACATCTCTAAAATAAATTGGGAATAAGGCTGTTTACCATGACCTCTCTCAAACTCCATACAAGTGGAAGTTTCATGCACTGAATACTAATTGTTCATCTACATTATATTTGCTTTTTCTTTTGAAATCAAATATTACGATCACATTTCTCACTTCTTTCCACACCCACACACACCAAAAAAAAAAACCTAAATTAAAATAATTAATGACAAATAAATTTTTATGAAAATTAGCAAGTGACATATTTCTATGTCCTTAGGCATGGTGGTATAAATATGCAGGATTTATACAATTTAGGTGCTAGGAAGATGATATTGTTTGAACTTGGCCCCATTGGTTGTTTTCCATCAGTTATGAACAAAGCTGAACAAAAAGTGAGCTGTCAAGAAGAATTAAATACATGCCCACCATGTTCAATGGCAAGCTATATTTTAAGCTGATGGACTTGAACCTCCAAACTTGAGGGGATAACATTCATTCTCGCGCAAACTTACAAACTTATTTATGACATGGTGGAAGATCCTTGTAGATGCAGTAAGAGCCTCCACTAAAAAACAATTTACACTACAATTTACTTTTCCTTCAAATCGGGTTGTAGGTAAACTTTGTCCTTCTTTTAATTCGGGTTTAAGGATGTAACAAATTTGTGTTGCTTTGTTGAACAAAAGGAAAAGAGACAGTGTGTTCCGTATATGCATCCAAGCCAGGACAGGAACTCAAATCTGTTTTGAGATAATTTTCATCTGACTGAGGCAGCATATAGGATTGTTTTGTTGTGAGCAAATGTCTCAATGAATCAAGAATTTGCAAACCGCTGTGTGTTATGGAACCTGGCCACTGGCTAAATGCAATCTTTCATTGTTGTGCAGCATATCGATTTTAGCAATTCTTATCTCAATATATTACTTTTAGCACTTCTGTGTTCTTTGAATGATCATTTTTGGTATAATGTCTCTTCCACATATAAAAGTCATATGCTCTTTTTCTCCCTTTTTTTCCCTACAATTATTTTTGTTTAAATGTTTTAAACCTTAAAAGACATTGATAAAATATACTAAACATTTTCTTTCTTTTCTCTTTAAAATGAAATTTATTACATAGAAAACATTATTGTCCATCAATTATGCTATAAAATACATCAACAAGAAATGCTCCTAATAGAAGCCACAAAAGAAAACTCGAAGAGTAAGATGAAATGGAAGAACTAAAGGGGAGAGGCGGATTTTATTGTTTTTAATTTTTTTGGGAGGGGTCTCAAAATTCTAAATCATGAAAGAAAGTTTATTTTATTTACTTATTTATTTTTGGGTGGGGAGATAAAGCTATATCTTGTTCAATAGAATATTTATTGTTGGTTTGAAGAACATTCAAGGAAGAGTGCAAAGACATTCTGCAGTGTGTTTGCATTTTACCCCCTAAAAAATGATAGAAAATAAATATTTGACCATTTTCTGAAAATTCATCCAAAAACTAGTGAAACTAAACGTTTATTTTTTATTATTTATTATTATTTTTTTTTGCAGCTATTGCAAATTTCAACATATAATAGGTTAATCTTTAGTTTGGTAAATTTAACGCTAATTTTTTTTGTTAATGCTAGACAGTTTGGTAAAGTTAAGTTACAGATTAAGAAACAAACTTAAAACAGAGTCTCAAAATGGGAGCAAGCAAATTCTAGATGGCCATTGATGGCTGCCTTCCTTTATATAAAGCAACACATTTAATTGTTCTTCAGAGAAAAATAGCAATACGGATACAAAGACTTGAGCAGTCATTTTATTCAACAAAGCTTAGGGCACTTACAAGTCACAACCATACAGAGTTTTTGGGCATTTATTGATACAAGGTGACAGAGAAAAGAAATCTGAGATAACCACCTCAGCAGTCAGCATGAGGATATTCATTTATTTCACTGTAATCTCAGCCTTGAAACCATGTGTTCTGATTTCTGTCCAAAATAATTACAAAACTTTAAGCATGTTTGCACTTTGTAATATACTGATGTTAAGGACTACAAAGCATGTTAATGGCCTAAATGATTAACGAAGGCATATATCACATGGCTGATACAACAACACAACTCCAGCAGAGTATTAGTGTTTCAATATCAGTAGGCATTTGTGTAAAGCATACCAGAAACAGATTGACTAGAAAATTCTGAAAAATCATTGATTCATCAAGTGTGACATATAATTCCTTTGCAAGTTTACTAGATCAAAAATTTATGATGTTCAAAAAAATATATATCTAATGTAACATTCAGAAAGATTTATGATACATTTATAGGGTGTACTCAAAGTATTAGAGCCTGTCCTGCAGATTTATTAGAAATAATACCATGGGGTGAATTTAAAGCTTCTGCTCCAAGAACAGAGAACTCTGTTGGTTGTACGAGATGTGAATCTGCCAGTCCAACGGATTTCTTTGATGTTGTCAAAGAGTTCATTAATTAGTTTTATATTTTGACCCCCCCCCCCCCCACATTTTTTTCTTTTTGAATTTTAAAACAGGGATTTCTATAACATTTTGATGACATTGTAAAATAATCCCCATGCCTGTCAAAGATCTTGGTGCTGGAAAAAATTTCCTTCCAAATTGCATCTTCAATATCTTTTGACTTTTTTGAGCTGTAAGGTCATTAGAGTTTGTGGAAAGGAATTTTTGGGAAGATAACAAAAGGGGAAGTGGGGTATGTAGTATGAAGAGGAACATTCAGAATACAACCTACAATTACAAGGAGAAAAAATGTTGGACATAAGGATGCAGAATGTAGAAACAATTCAATTGTTCTTCAAGGATGTGAGATGCTATTATGTAAACTTTGAATCCCTCCGACATGATGAAGAAAAAAAATGATGTGCTGATAGCCATAAAAGAGTTGTTAAAAATGAACCCCATGGGGAAGCTGTTACTGTGTGAAGAAAAACACAGCCAATTAGACATGAGCATTGGCACTATGGGGTCTCATGGAATTTCCTCAAGACCTTGGAGATCAATTCAGATAAGCACTCTCATCTAGCTATCTAGGTAATCTCCCATAGAGGAGACACATGCCATAAAATACTCTATTTCCATTAAGCCCAAAATGGTGCAGCCACTATTAACAGCAAAACCTAGTTGTCCAACAGGGGGATAACATGGTTGACCTTAGAATCCATGTAAACAGATAAAAAGAAATACTAATGAACAGGATGACAGATGCTGAAAACATGAAAAACAACATGAACAGGATCAAGTTCATCAGTAGGCCTCTGATTAGTTCCAAAAGTGAAAAGGTAGAGGAAAAGAGTTAATAAATCCTCCAACTCTACTGGCTTAACATCTGGGAAGCTGTATTTCAATCCTCGCAGGCATGAAAAACTCAATTATTATGTGTGGCATACCATGTCAAGCGGAGGTTAGATAATTTAGAACTTCAAAGTTTAGTTTCACTATCTACCCAGTTTTAAAGAATATATTTTCTACCAAGAAATATAGACTTTCAAGCTATCAATTAATACAAATTTGAATCTCCCTATCTTTCTCTCTCTCTCTCTCTCTTTTAAAAACAATAAATATAACATTGATTCTATGTCAAGTTGTCAACATGATACAATCAAAAATTTGGCATTCCAGGAAAGTTACCTGCTCGGTGTAAGGTAAAAATTTCCCATCAAGCGTCACAACTGCACGATCCTTCCCATCCACACCTTTAACCTTGTCCACCGAGCAATAGAAATCTATAGCTGACATGCTACACATAAAATAGAATAGTGAATTACTAAGTTAATAATCAAATAACCTAAAGTTAAATTTGACAGCCAAGATGTCATTTTGCAGGGTTTAGCATGTTACTGTATTCGCTACCAGAGTTTCTTATGAACAATGAAGATTCAAGAACCTTATCTATGAACACTGAACAGAAATGATAATTATACAAAATTTGAAATTAAACATATAATTTTGTTTAATTGGTATGTTACACACCCAGAGTAAGTGTTTGAACCATGAGTTCACCCTCCACCCCATTCTTATAAGCAAAATGGATAAAATAATTGGTTGTGGAAAAATTTTGTATTTTTAATCACATGAACTATTCACTGAGCCATGTTACTTGTTTAAATAATCACGAATATGGTTTTATGAATCGCCATGTAATGAGTTTGCTGGAGTGCGGGATGATGCGGGGCAATGTGGCGCGGCGTGCACGCGGGCATGCCCCTGGGATGCCCACTGCCTGCCTCCTTGGGGAAAATAACCTCTGGCTCACCAACCACACACAGGAATTACAAGGGACATTGAGGGACACTGCCACCATCGTCGTCGTCACTACTGCAGCTGCAACCACGGAAGAGATTTCTCCAAAATGGTTTGGAGTATGGAAAATGCTAAAGGTACCACAAGTTTGGACAAATTTTGGTTACAAACATGTTTGATGCTATTTTTTCCAAACCCATTATGTGGCAACTCATAAGACTATCCATATGTTTTTTTTTGATAGGCTATCCATATGTATTATCTAAACAAATCACATGACTCGATAAAAAAAGTCATGGGACTAAAACTACACATAAATGGTTACTTCAATCGCCACATAATAGGCTCCAAACTGGTTTGAAACAAAACTTTTTTTCCACAAATTTTACCATATAAGATTCACAAACTGATACTGATAGTGGAAATGAATGTGCTTGGTATGTGTCATGTTGACCACCTAATAGATAAATGTTTAAATTGTTTTGAAGTGATTGATGACACACCAATAGTAAAATTTGTAACATTACTGTTGGTCATAACCACACATATAGGCTTATAATATAAAAGGGGCATAGGACATTTTTGAGAAGCAATGAAAAAGTGTAAATTTATTACTTACATGCCATCACCAAACTCCTCATTGATAATCTCCTTGATGCTCTCACCAAAATGCATAATCGCTTCATTCAACCTACAATACAAAAATCAAACACTAATATTAACAAAAAAAAATTAAAAAAAAAAGAAGAAGAAGAAATTAAATTAAAAAAAAAAAAAAAAAAACCTGTAGACAGTGGGCTCTTGGATCAAGTTGGGATCGTAGGAGCGCATGGGTGGCTTCATCATCTCTTGGATGAGGTCTTCGGGCAGGTCGGGCAGCGCTGCCCGGAGTTTAGGGGCAGTGTCAGGCTTGAGCTGTGCTTGTCGTTTGAGGAGCTGGGCCACGTACACGTTGGTGAGCCCAGTCTCTGCAGCTAAATCACTGTACGACTTGCCGGACTTGTGCTTCACCGCCTGCAGCCGATTCGCTATGCTTGCTTTGTTCTCTTCCATTTCCAAACAAACTAACTGTAGAATGAGATATTCAGATCTTTGTACGGCTCCAAATGGACACTTCTAAGCGACCTCTTTTTGGCTAATTACTAAAGTTTTGTTTGGAAATGGCTTAGAGTTGAAGTCTGAAAACACTTAATAAAATAATTTTTAAATATGTAAATAGTATTATGGTACTTAATTTTGAAGAAAAATTTGTTAAAATCTGTACTTATAGGTCCTTTGAACAGTGCACGGGACCTACAAAAAAAACACAAACACGCGTCTGCTTTCCTTTTTAATGCAATCCAAACATACACTAAAGATACCCTTTTTTTAATCATTAGTAGGAAGCTGTATAGCTTTTGGATATACTAGTCGCTATCCCGTGTAGTTAAATAAAAATTAAAAGTATTTATTTTGTTTAAAAGTCTATGACTTGACTTAAAAAAATGTATAACTTGTGTTGTGGGCCTTTTTTACAATATTGGGTTGGGCTGCCTCCTGCGGTACTAGACCCAAGTATTCTGAGTAAGGGAGTTGAGATTGGTCCAACTGCAACTCACTTTGATTTGGCTTGTGCACAAACTATCCCCATTTTTGCTAGGTTTTGATCACATACCCATGACAGAGAGAGCTATTACAAAGAGTAATGGCAGGCAAGTATAATAAAGGTAGCGCAAGCGGAAAACTAGACAAAAAAAAGGGGGGGCGGCAGGAAGTACCCTCCGTACACAAAAAATAACAGAAATTATAGCAATGGGTTTCTTGGATTAAGAAGAGGGGAAAGTCAGTCTGCCACACCGAGTGACACTACGGAGCTTGAAACCGAGAAGGGAAACCACTTTCTTAATGCAAATAATCTCCCCAAGGAGTGAAATTAACTGCTTTGAGGGAATGGACCTAAATGGTTTATGTTCAACAAAGGTTCTTTTCCTTTGATAAAGAGTAGGCTTTTGAGAGGGAGAGAGGGAATCAACCTATTGGTACATGCCTGCCGATCTAACTCTCTATATTTCTTTCCTTATTTTCTAATTTTTCTTTTATCTTTCTTTTTCCTCTCTTTTCTCAATGCTTGTTTGCTATTTTGTGGTTTTATTTTAAGTTCCTATCACCCCTCCTTCTCGTCCTCCCTGTGCACGACTAGGGTCCCCTTTTTTATAGTGCCTGCCGTGACCAGATTTTACTATTTTAGCCCTTAACCACCTTTGTCTGGTCTGGGTGTACTTGCCGACCACCACTGGTTCATCCGTGTTGGCTATGCCACTCCTACCACCAGACAAAGAGGACTATTTTGTTTGTTTGTCTGCCATAGCATCCTTACTTGCTACGATGTGGGTGCTCTCTCTCTATCCCTCATGGCATGCACTTAGTGGTTCCCACTTACCTTTACTTCTTTCGGATGGTATGTCATCCCAGTAGGACATTTCTCTCAAAAGAGCTTGACCAGGAACCTCAGAATAGGTTTTTTTCCTCTCTCCATCGCCAGACCATGCCCTCTTACCTCTAACCCATGACTTCACCATGTCCCATATTGGCTGGGTATGTCGTGCTTTACTTTTATGTTTGTTTAAAGCTTGCCTGCTGCTCACGCGCTTGCCGTGATTTGGAGACCTGTCTGCACATTCTGCCAGTTATTTTTGGCTTCTTATGGCGTGGGCTATTTTCTGATCTCATATTTTTTGCACCCTTGCTCCCTTTGGGGCTGGGCTTTGTCGGATTGTGGGCTTCCTTTTCTCTAGCCTATCCTTTTATTCTTTCCGTAGCCTTGCCATTGTTTCCTGCCATGTTACTTTGTTATTCCTGCTGTGATGTTATTTGGTCCAAGCCTGCTGGGCCTCTTTGGGCTTGTTACTTATGACTCAATATAGTTATTTGGGCTTTCTCGGTTGTATTGCTTACGGGCTCCTGCGTCCCATTTTTTGCACCCTTGCTCCCTTTGGGGCTGGGCTTTATCGGATTGTGGGCTTCCTTTTCTCTAGCCTATCCTTTTATTCTTTCCGTAGCCTTGCCAATGTTTCCTACCATATCACTCTGCTATTCCTGCTGTGATGTTATTTGGTCCAAGCTTGCTGGGCCTCTTTGGGCTTGTTACTTATGACTCAATATAGTCATTTGGGCCTTCTCGGTTGTATTGCTTGCGGGCTCCTGCGTCCCATTTGTTTTTCTCTTGGGCATCCTTGACCCATTTGCTTTCCTTGGGCTTCCTTGACCATTTTCCTAACTCTGCACTCCCATGGGCTTTTTACTAACTTCTTTGGGCTTCCCCGGCCCAATTACCTTATCCTTCATCATTAGGGCTCATGGGCCTGCCATCAACCCCTTACTTTCTTTGCTTGCATTACTTTGGGCCTATTGTGGCCCATTCTCACTTTTCCACATCATATACTGCCCATGGGTTTGCTATTCCTCTCTTTTCGAGCTTTTTTAAGTCTGTTTGCTTCCTCAAGGCCCATTTGTCTATTTCATGGACCTGTGACCCATTATTCATGTCGCTTGGGCTTAATGGTTTTTTCTATCCATTTACCAATTCTTTTATGCCCGTGTTGCTGGGCTTCTTTCTATTTGGCTTCCCCAAAATGACCGTCAACAACTTGAAAATGAATCAAAATAAGTAATTTTTTATTCAATATAATGGTTTAGAAAAATTCTTTTTCTTTCGTATCATTGGTTCCACATAATACTTCCCGATGTGGGCTATTCTATGGTGATAACTTCACACAATACTTAACTGCAATTAAATCTACTATTCACCACCAATCTAATCTATGTTATCTTGATAGTATATCTACAAATTGCATTCTCATATCCACCATCATTTAGAAGGTAACTGAAGTAATGATTGTATGTAATGTATAAATTTTATTTTTTTTACAATATAAAATTATTAAAATAGTTAAAATAAAATTGTTCTGGAAATTTTTTGAAATAGAATTTTAAATTTATTAAAACTTAGTTAATAGAGTTTCTATTTTACCTAAAAGTGAACTATCACAATTAATGAGAATTTAACAATTTTTTGCAAAGAGAAGATAACCATAGGCCCAATTTTTTTATTTTTTTATTTTATAGCATAAGATGTTATAGTTAGATCCGTACCATATGTAATATGTTAGTCCATTATGATAGTTCCAAATAATATCCTAATACATACATATATATATATATATATATATGTATATATATAATTTAATACATATCTATATGAGTTTTCTTTTTAATGATGCCATAAAAGACGAAGTTTAATAGAAGTCATTTAAGATCCAACATATCCAATAAATTTTTCTTAAAAAAATGTAATTTTAAAAGTCTTTTAATTGTAAATTTTTTTAATTATAAAATAGACTCTATCTAAACTCTAAAGGAAAGCATTCGAAATGATCACATCATTGATACCATATCATGATGGTTGCAAATAGCAATATTATTATTCATGATTAATAGATGAACAATGAAACTCTAAATTAAAAATTTAACAATTCAAATACCAAGTTTAAACTACAACAACACATATACAAAAGACTCCAAATATTGGAACATACTTCTTCTGCCATTTTCATTATTCAATAAAAAATAATTCCAATTCAATTAAACCCAATACATACATACACATGAACATAAATTACTCCAAAAATAAAAACAACAATCTCCAAAAGCCTCTGGCTAATACAGTCACTATTTATTTATTTATTTTTTTTTTTCAGATTGTGCATTCTTTAGTTCTTTTTCCTTTTATGTTTCATCAAACATTTGCTAATTGACCAAAATGTCTCTCATATAGTTAACATTAAACCTAATAAGAAAACTTTACATACCTTTTGTTTTGAAGGTGCTCCAAGAACCAAAATAAAAAATGATATATATTTGTTGAGTCTAATTTGATATAATTATAGAGTTTAAATCCTACTGAAATTATAATTTCTAATCAATGTTAATATAAAAAAAAATGAAAAAAAGAAGAGAAAGAAAAAGTGATTGATAGATGTAAGGAAATATGATAGAATTTTTTTTAAAAAAATGTCATCAATGTAGAAATTATCAAATTAATAGAGATATATTCTGTCTTTTTGAGATAGATTTATATTAATGGAGTTATTATATAGTATTTTAGGATTATCCAAAAATTCCTTGATTAGGTGATAATTTATGTCTTCTTTAAGTATAGTGGTTGTATGGCACCAAATAACTAAATTTAATTTTTTTAAAATAAATTTAATAAATTTTTTTCAATATGGTGCTATAAAATCGAAAGAATTAAATTGAATTAAATCTAATTAAAAATATAAATAAAAAATGCTGATGTGAAAAATTGTGGAGAGATCAACCAGAAGTCAAAGCAGGTTTAGGGGTATCAATGACTACAGAAGATGAACTAGCCATAATAGTTTCTTCAAGAAAGAACTGTTTACACAATACCTAACAAGACTAGAATGCCAACTCTAGGCTCAAACATCCCCAAGGTGACAATGGGAAACTGGATTCTTTGAGACTTTTGGAAACAAACTCCTTAGTGTTTTACTTGATTATCAAGTCCAGT